>NC_135212.1:32461952-32586952 GCF_052324685.1 Brachyhypopomus gauderio
GTAAATAAAATATGTCCCGAATGAATAGTCCTGACTTCTTAGATGGGAACATGGAAACTTTAGATTGAGCACGGAAAGGTGGTATTTGAGAACAACATTTCTTTCATGCTTCTTTTAGCTTGATGCACCTTGCTGCTTTTGTGTACATCAAACTGCTAAAGTCCGCCATGTTCAGCTGCAGGTTTCATGAACCCTGGAGCACAGTAAAATGTTCAATGCACATTAAAATATCTCATAACCCCCCCTGCACCATACTTACTCATTATAACTACATCTGTACTACATTGAACACAGAGACTATTCAAGACAGCAATGCACCATGGGTCCTGTAGTTTTACAACCACCTCCTCTGGGGTCTTTGCATGTGCATCCCTCCTGTCCAGTAACTGATCCACCGTTTAGAAGCTGCTTTCTTGTGTAGATTTTAGCTCTTTGCCAGGAAGCACCTGCACATTTAAAATGAATGTGCCCAAGAGGCTGTGTGTGCGACAAGCGTTTGCTGACACTGCACCGTCTAAGCCCATGGAGCACTCTGGAGTCATTTCTTCCTCTCTATCTCTCTCATCCCTCTGTCCCTCTGAAAGCTCCTTCTCGGCCAGGTTTATGGATCCGAGGTGCTGAGGTAGGCTGAGATGATGACCGGCAGTCGCTGTGGGCCGTACGCCGTATCTGGAGATCTTTAATTTAAGGACGGAGCTTGAAAAAGTCCCGCTGAGAGCAATGAGAGCGGCAGACTGCTAGCGTCCCAGGGGTGGGCTCTGACACAAAGCTCGCCTCACCTGGAGGGTGCGTGAGTGCTTTTGTACGTTTTTGTGTGTGTGATGTGTGTGTGTGTGTGTGTGTGTGTGTGTGTGTGTGTGTGTGTGTGTGTGTGTGTGTGTGTGTGTGTGTGTGTGTGTGTGTGTTTGTTTGTTTTGGGTCAGCAGGACTGAGTGATACACAGCTCTGCTCTTTTAAAATGACTCTCTGCTGATCCAGATTTCACTGTGAAAGTTCCTACAAAACACTGCACAATATGTTCACCTTTATTGGAAGATGATAAGAAAAACATTTCAATCTGAAGTCATGACCACAAATGAGGCAGGACTAACAAACATTGACAGACGAAACTCAAACCTGCGGCCTGAAACTTCCCCTTGGAATAAGAGACCACAGAGTTTTAGTTTCAGCCACATGGTGTCTGTAGACACGTCATGTCAGCTGCTTTTACTCACCTGCTTCTTGTGAGCACATGGATCTAACTGGGCCAACGTTGGTCCAACAGAGGAAGGACGCTGATGTGGTGAAGACGCACAAACTCACCATATCTCACCATATCTCCTGCCACACAAACATTTTAACACAGTTGTGTCTAGCATTGTTTTGCTAGAATACTTGGACTGGACATAATCTGTAATTAAACCGCAGAATGTTTACACAGCCAGTGAGAGGCAAATTGCTGGTGGCGGGTGGGGGAGGCGGAGCATTTCGTGTGTGGGAGTGTGTGAGGCAAAAATGTGCAAATACTTATTACACATCATTACAAAGCTTTTTTATGCACTGCTAGTGGCTTCCGGTTAATAGTATGTTGTGTGCGATTGGCTGTAACTTCAACTGACAAGCGTAACTTCATTCATTCACGAACAACCAGACTCAAGTGTGATACGTAATGTGTTCTGGGGAATACTGCTGTAGTCAGGAACTTGTGTGCATATGCCCGAACTCAAACTCAAGTCAAAAAGCAATCACAGATAAGCTGATTCAAGAGTTTATCAGAAATGCTGGAAACGGAAAACTTCCAGAACTGTAGTCATGGAAGTGGGACGATAACCTCAACACACAAAACTGGACTCCTTCCTCAGACTCTGAACTATTTGTTTTAGAACATATGTGCATAGCTATATTGCAAAATCAAACCGATCAGAGTTCCACCCTTAAAAAGGTATTTAAAAAGCTGTGTGATTTTAAACAGGACTTTGTACAGTATATGCTATATAGAGATCATTATCAGGGTCAGAGTTGGATACAGTTTCCATACAAACCTACTAAACATTCAGATCTATTTTATGTAATTAGACTAAAAAGTGTTGGTTGTAAGATGCCATATTTCTGTTTTCCACTGCTATGAGAAAATAAAAGTGCTGAAGAAAGAGTTCTGGCTCCAGGGAGTCAGAATCTATACCTACAATCTTTTCGCTTGATTTCAGTACAGAGAGAGTGAGAGGGAAGGCAGACGTTGCCTTTTATCTGAGCCAGTCACAAGTTGCCCTGCAACAAACTTCCTCTTTACAAGAAGCGAAAAAGGGACTTTTGTCCTTGAAGTTTCCCGATGAAGCAGGAAGCTGGTGCTTCCTCACGACGGCTATGTGGAGTAAACATTTGGTTTACAATTAAAGGAAAACGCCACCAGCTTGCAGAGTCTCTGTCGCGAGGCTCCCGTGCTGCCGTTCATGCGAGGACGAGGCCGCCAGACTCGCACCGGAGGGAATCTCAGCACCGCCGCGGCGTCTGATGCCGGCGCGCGCGTTGGCTGCCACGGCAGATAAGGACAAGATCAGACAGCAGCACATCAAACGGGCCACCGAAAGTCTGACGCTTATCGGCGTGGTGTAAGAGGCTGGCGCGGCCCGGATTAATAAATTAACCTCAGCTCGCACGCGGAGACACAAAGTTCCTTCATGTTGTTTCGCTCGGTTTCACCAAAGCTTCAGAGAGTTGGTGTGGTGATGTGAGAACAACAAAGCTCTTCGTGACTGTGAATAATGGCCTTTGAATCTGGTATTATCGGGATTCCTAAACTGGCTTCCCACAAAGTGGTGCTTCTGTTTTTATTTCTTTATTTATTTTCGGTTAGCTGTTTTGTCAGAAAAAGAGAGCAAATAAGCAGTAATGCACAGAATACAGGAAATATATGAGTAAGTGAGTTTATCTGTCTTAGCTGATAAGGAGGTGGTGAGATGACACAGATCAGCTCTCCTTTCCATTTACGAGAGGGATTTACTGATGTGGTGAAGACGTACAATCTCACCATATCTCCTGCCACACAAACATTTTAACATACACTCTCACATCAGCATCACGTTGGGGCCCTGCTCGACTATCAAACCACATCACTATCTTGTCCTTGATACTATAGCTTGCAACCAAATAATAATAATCAATTTAAATTGACATGCAGGTGAGTTGCGTATGGAAGTTATGGGTTATTGGGTAAAGAGATACAGACAAAATAAAGACTTGAGCAGTCTCTGAAGCAGTGTTGTGATAATAAAGACTTGAGCAGTCTCTGAAGCGTGTTGTGATAATAAAGACTTGAGCAGTCTCTGAAGCGTGTTGTGATAATAAAAACTTGAACAGTCTGAAACGTGTTGTGATAATAAAGACTTGAGCAGTCTCTGAAGCGTGTTGTGATAATAAAGACTTGAGCAGTCTCTGAAGCAGTGTTGTGATAATAAAGACTTGAGCAGTCTCTGAAACGTGTTGTGATAATAAAGACTTGAGCAGTCTCTGAAGCAATGTTGTGATAATAAAGACTTGAGCAGTCTCTGAAGCAGTGTTGTGATAATAAAGACTTGAGCAGTCTCTCAAGCAGTGTTGTGATAATAAAGACTTGAGCAGTCTCTCAAGCAGTGTTGTGATAATAAAGACTTGAGCAGTCTCTGAAGCAGTGTTGTGATAATAAAGACTTGAGCAGTCTCTCAAGCAGTGTTGTGATAATAAAGACTTGAGCAGTCTCTCAAGCAGTGTTGTGATAATAAAGACTTGAGCAGTCTCTCAAGCAGTGTTGTGATAATAAAGACTTGAGCAGTCTCTCAAGCAGTGTTGTGATAAAGACTTGAGCAGTCTCTCAAGCAGTGTTGTGATAATAAAGACTTGAGCAGTCTCTGAAGCAGTGTTGTGATAATAAAGACTTGAGCAGTCTCTCAAGCAGTGTTGTGATAATAAAGACTTGAGCAGTCTGAAGCGTGTTGTGATAATAAAGACTTGAGCAGTCTCTCAAGCAGTGTTGTGATAAGCTAGAACAAGTGACTGCCCATCTAACTTTCCAGTGGATTTTAGTAAAGATGTTTTTTACCATTGTGGTAGTACTGGCAGTATAGCATTGCAAATCTCCTTTTTTGTGTAAAAGTACACATAATGCAACAAAGTAATAATGATGCTATTATGGTGTTAGTGGTTATGTGCTGTGTGCTTATTTGTAATGGTAATAAATACTATTCTGATGACATACTTAGTATGAGCGTGAAATGGTTGAGACACACTTTCCCATTACCACTGAAAGTCCAATGACCTTTGAATTTCATGACGAAAATGTTCGAATTGATTTGCTGAGATCAGTAGCGAACCGTGACCTTTAAACCTGGGCCCGCTACCCCCCCCCCCTCCCCCCCGAAATTTTTTTTTTCCTTTCTTAATAAACTAAATAAAGAAAAACTGAGACGACAGTACAGCTTTAAAAACGCAATAAACAATAATATCTGTACTAGATAACATCTTAAGCAAAATAAGTTTCCAAACAAAATAAGGTTCACAGCTCCGTGGTTCTCGGAAGCGGAATATGTAAACAACGCGCACGAGGACGTCAAAGGGATGAATCGAAACTAGCTAGCGATGGTGCTAACGACAGCTAGCGTCGCCACAGCGGGCGGAAATTATCATACAGTTAAGCCCGCCCACTAAGAGAGAAGATATGATTGGTCAATTTTGCTGTCATTTGAAACTGGTATTGCGCTGAATTATAACTGCCAGGCCCTATGTAAACGAACAGCGGGCATCACAGTCCTGATAGGGGGAGACACAGGCTCACAGGCTTCCACTCAACCCCTCACCTTCCAACACAGATTGAATAGACACGGGTGAATATTTTATTTGCTTATATTTTTGTAATTGTTTAGATGTCGAATGTCAAACTGTAAGTAGATAAAATAAAATTGGATAATTATATATATAATGCTTTAAGAATATTTTAGGCCCTCTGAGAGGGCGTAGAGGGCCCTGACGGTTCCCCACTGGCTGAGATACAAAGCAAATGAGCTTTGCTAGCTAACAGATCATGCTAATCAGACAATACAAAACCAAAATTTTAGCAACATTTCCTCTTAGGTTTTGACACATGGTAAAAATAAACGTTTTACAGAATGAATGAAGCATAAATGGCACATGGATCAGTTACGCTATTAATATTAATATTATGCTATTACTTATTCTTGCAAACCCCTTGGTTGGCATCTGTCATTGTTGTCACGCCTCCCCCAGGCCCAGTAGGCTGGTAATAACCACAGTTCCAGTAATCTTACCTTCTAACCGTTTTCACCAGTTCCACATTACTCTATTTATAAAGACGCTGTGTCTTTCGTTGAAGTATTATTCTGCTATTTCAGTGTTTCCTGACCCATCTGTTCTTGCTGTTTTTGGATTGACCCTTTGGTTTTTGCCACATATGGTATTTTTCTCTGGCTTTGACCTGAACTGTTTTGACTCTACCCGATGCCCCTCTGGCATTGTTATTCTAATTATTCTGGTTCTGACTCTGAGCCTTTGTTCGATTATGTTCTTGGGTTGCACTCACATTATGAAACACACATCATCCACGAGCATTTGGTTGATTGTGATATGGTACAATTTTGCATTATTTATTTTGGTGTCAGAAAAGTTGCTTGATTGGACTGACTAGTACCCAGTGTTCACACTGGGGAATCCTATAGATCCCTTATAGTGAATACTAAGGTTTCGGACACACTAACCATCCAAGAAAGTATGCAATTTGGACATAGCCAGTCTGAAAAAGCAAATGTATCTGTTATGATTCTGATCATGAAACATCAGTCTGTTCTGTTTGTCTTGGTGGTTGCACTTTATAAAATGTAATTTTTTGTTTTGGTAACTTTCGTCATTTAGTAAATTCCCATCCACTTACTGGCTAGTTGACACTGCTGTCATGCCTACTGGGGTGTGTGTTGGCAAGCACATACTTCCTGCGAGACACAGATTTCACATTTTTAATAAAAATCATGTAATCCCCCCCCCCCTTTTTTTTGAATGTGCATAAATATTTTATGAGCGGTTATTAGTGGTCTATTGCAAAGAAAATGTGAAAGCTTTATTACCTCATATTGACTTCTATCAGTCTGATGACCCTGACAGTTGACACGGCAACGTGAGCACATGAGGTCTCTCTGGGGGAACCACTGATGTGAGCTACTCTGCAGAGGAGATGACATTCTGAACCTGTTACCTATGAGAGATGGAGAGAGAGAGAGAGAGAGAGAGAGAGAGAGAGAGATTGAGGGAGGTAGAGGGGGAGGGAGAGGAAGAAGAAGAAAAGGTGAAAAAAAGGCAGAAAATAGAAATCTCAGCTCTATCAAGCAAGCTTTCAAAAGCCATTTCAGTCAAGAACATTGTCATTTTTTTCTTTTTTTTGCGAGGAGTTCAATAAAGTGCAGCAGGATTGTGGCGCTCAGGGGGAGGAGTTAATCACAGGCAGATACGAGCCATATGACTGCTGTCAGCACAGACAGGACAGACTCAACATGTGATTGTGAGTGGCATCCACCATTCATCGTACCATCGTACATAAAATGGAAAAAAGGTGCATGACAAAAGTCAGATGTCATTGCACAATAAGTAAATGGCTTTCAAATTATTTATGTGTGTGTATATGTATATATAGTACTGTATGTGTACAGACACAGATATTCTGATTCCCCACCCCCCACCCCACACACACACAAACACACAACCGGCTGCACGTAGCGGAATGCAAGAGTGAATGAAAGGGCTATACAAAGAATCCAATTCAATGTGTTGAGCATTGTACTGATGGATATGTATCAGGAAAAGGAAATCAATGCCCACGTCACAGGCAGTTACTAGGCCACCTATGAGCAAACCACAGGCATGCCTGTCATTGCACTTTTAAATAAGCTACATCAGTATCATTATCCTGGAATCTGCTCGTCTGTAGTAGGGATCGGTATGGCTAGAGCCCTGATCTAGTCTCAACACTGCACGTTCATTTAAGTAAAATGTGTGTGTGTGTGTGTGTGTGTGTGTGTGTGTGTGTGTGTGTGTGTGTGTTTGTGTTTGTGTGAGAGAGAGAGAGAGAGAGAGAGAGAGAGAGAGAGCGACAGGAACTGGTCTGTGTTACAATTTGGTTTGCCAGGGCCCGCTACCAGGTGGGTTGTGGAAACCAGTCTCTGCTCCCAGCATGATAGCGAGGCTTAGTCTTGCCACCAGACGTCCTTAATCGGCTGTCCACAGAGGCTGAGGCAGACAGCGGGACCACACAGGACCAGGAGCGAGGGCTGATCATAGACCCTGCATCAGAGACAGGGGGAGGGAAGGGGCCTTGTGAATCCTCCCAATCCGCTCGACGGAGAAGAGAAAAGCTCATTTTCCTTATCTGAAGTCAGAAAGGCAGAGAATCAATACTGTGCATGTTTCCTCCAGCCCCACCAACCATTCTAAATGAATTAAACTTTTCAGTTTCGCTTCACATGTTTGGTGTGCTTCCCTGCCGCGACCCGGAAATTCCCTGTGCACATACACACTTCCCATTTCAGAAATGGTCTGATCCTTTCAGCGTCCCCCTCTTTTTCCACGCGTGGAAGAGTCGCCAGTTAATTACTCAGACGGCTGACGGAGGGCCCAGCCGCGGCCCGTCGGAACGCCCTCATCCCGGATGCCTGGAACCTGGCCCTCTCGAGTTGTGTGGCAGCGCCTGATCCGGATCGCTCTCTGTTCCAAAATGCACCGCCCCACTGGGCCACCAGCGGCAGAGAGAGCAGGCAGGAATTATGCTCAGAGGGTGGCACGGCAACGGTCTTTTCACGCGGAGTTTTACGGTTGTGGATCAGAGCCACGGCGCTCTGATGGGTGCAATTGATCCAGTGTTACAGCTGTTTCATGAAGCCACGTTTTAATCTGTATCTGGAGCTGTTGTGAGTCTTGGCCCATGTCACCCACACTGCTTTGTGTTGAATCATGGAGCATTTCCTTGCTAGCGTCACCCTTACTTTTCTTCTACTTTGGGACCAGATTACTGTAAAGCTGCCTTGTGACTAACCCCACTGGGAAAAGTATTATACAAATGAAACTGATTGACTTGACACAGAAAAGGGCACTTGTAATATGATGTAGATTAAGCGTTGTTCAGTCTTTTGGCAGCCATACGATATGCATTATTCATTGTAGTGTCACAATGCAGCAGTGTTTAATCCCCTCATCAGTGACTGTAGTTCGATGGATATCATTCGAGGAGTTCATGATATTGGTGTTTCTGCAAACGCTTGCACAACAAGCCCAATATGGCCCCAGCCATCCCACTTAGCAGCCGTGTGATGTTGAGTCACGGCGCGATAGCGAAATGACTCGGAGCTCTCCCGACACCACACGCGTTTGGATAGCGCCGTCGTGTTTGCTAGTCAGCGGACAAGTTCCGTAACGCTCAGCTTCCAGATGGGCCTTTTGAAACTTGAATTTGCAAATGACAACAGTGTGCATAATGACTTGGCTGCTCTCGACTGTTCTTGGACCAGCATGACTGCAGCTAGATTAAGGCGGCACTCAATTAATTTCACAGGACAACCAGATGCTTCTGTTTGTGTGGTGTCACCAAAGTGTATTAGATAATAACTCTGCAGTTCAGCGCTATCTGATTTTTTCAACATATTGTAAAGAAAACAATGACCAGCTCCAGGGTACCGGCCGCACAGGCGTTCCAGCAAGCTGCTTCTGTCAGAGATCCTATCAGTCCATGCCATGATGGGTGTGCTGCCCCTTCCTTGAGACCAGTGGAAAGATTTAACAGCTGATCATACACAGTAAAAGGCTGTTAAAGGCAATGTATAAAAATGTCATTGTAAGGCAAGGATTTGCGGTACTGCGTTGCTAATGTTAGGGATTGGGTAGCCAGACACAAAAATCTGGAAAATCTTGTAGATTTATCACCGGAAAGCAAATGTCACGTTAATCACATAACCTTGTCTTGCTATGTTTGAAGTGCATTTGCATTTAGATCTGCCATTCTGAAGGTTATGTAATTTCTATTTAATCCATTTCTGTGCTCTAATATCCAGAATCTAGATTGTAGATTTGAATCTAGATTCAAAATTCAGAACAGCTAATAAGAGAATAAACTGAATTTGTTTGGTTGCTGCTGCCTTCTTGTTAAGACGCAGCACCTCAACAACACTTCCAACAGCAGCTGCTTGATGCTCTAACAAATGCATCACCAGGGTAACCACAGCATCCATCATCGTGCCACACACATTAATTTGAACAGCCCGACCAATTAAACGCTCAACTGTTACAGCTTTGCCAGCGAGCACTGATTGTTGTTTTTTCAAGTGTGAAAATTTCTCTTGACGTAAACGTTCAGCGCACATTCATGTATGGGGTAAGTGTTGAGCGTGATTATTTTGGTTACAGTTAGTTATGTTGTCCACTCGGGTGTGTTTTTTGGAATTTGCAAGACCAATTTGTCAGCATATTAAAAATCTAACCCACTTGAGGTTCTCCCGTCTCTTGAGCTGATGAGCCGTATTCTGCTGTCTGTCATCCTGGGTTATGCTGAAGTGCTGTAAATGCACCACTCCTCATCCCTCCATTACCTTCACCAACGCACCTCCGTAATCCCACACACACACCACACAGAACGACTGCAGCCCCTCACCTGTCGGAGCATGGCTGACCATCAGACCGTCCATCTTCCTCAAGGCTTTTCCTTTTTTGCTATTAGGGGTTGAGTGTTCATTGATTTTCTTGGCATCACTTCCCACCAACAGGTACACGCCCTCCCATGGACGCCCCAGCAAATGCTTCAGGGTTCACAACCCATGACACATCTGGCTGCATACTCTGTTTAATGTTAAAAAGGTTACATTAAAATGACTTATATTTGATAAAATTACTGGATTACTGGCTTCATTGCTTGGGGGGACTTCACTGACAAGAGCTGAATTATTCAGTTTTCAGATAAATATACAGTACCTGTGTATGTCAAACCCTTACACTACACTCTCCACCGATGTGCCTCACTGGTTTACTAAGAAGCGTCCATGCCCACTCATAGCAAACACCTGGACTCTTTTGAAACCCAGCTCACAAACACTCCTGTGAATCTCTTGTCTCCATACTAAGTTTTCAAACCTTGAATCCTTTCGTGTGTTGTAGTTTTATTGACTTAGCTGTGTTTTTTTTTACTTTGGACTGTTTGATCATCCTCCTCTCTGTTGTCTATTGGTGGACATTCATAAATCTGTATCCTTATATATGCTTCCTCTCATCTGCCTGACCTTCTGAAGAACACTTCACCATCAAACACACCAGAAGCCTTTATTTCTGAACTCATCTGTGCCATTAGGAGATTATTAGATTCATCTCACAAAGCCGGCCAAATTAGGTCCCAATGTGGCACAAATCCAGCACATTACAGCAGCTGCAGGTTTCCGGGACAACTAGTGAAAACTCCACCTGTGCCTCCACCTTCACACCCAGCACCAGCATCTGCTGCCATCGCTTGCTGCTGTGGCCTGCCAGACACAAGACTGCACCGCCCCAGATGTTCAACTGTAACCAGTCAAAGTGTAAAAGATTCACTGTGTCTAATTCATATAACTCATCAAATACTGTCGCATCTCTGCTCACTCGCAGATCCTTGTATTGGATCATGGAGGATTGGGAACACAGACCAACTCTGGCTACGTCTTAAAACAGTTTCATTGACAACTTTAAAGCTGTCTTTGATCACCCGGGAAAGGATGCAGGAGAAATATGCAGAAGAAGGCCTTCACAACTGGCAACTGGTGGGGTGGGGTGAGTTCTACCAGTGTCCCAGGGGTGTGCGGGTGGTGGTGTGGGGTGAGTTCTACCAGTGTCCCAGGGGTGTGGGGGTGGTGGGGTGGGGTGAGTTCTACCAGTGTCCCAGGGGTGTGGGGGTGGTGGTGTGGGGTGAGTTCTACCAGTGTCCCAGGGGTGTGGGGGTGGTGGGGTGGGATGAGTTCTACCAGTGTCCCAGGGGTGTGGTGGTGGTGGTGTGGGGTGAGTTCTACCAGTGTCCCAGGGGTGTGGGGTGAGTTCTACCAGTGTCCCAGGGGTGTGGGGGTGGTGGTGTGGGGTGAGTTCTACCAGTGTCCCAGGGGTGTGGGGGTGTGGGGTGAGTTCTACCAGTGTCCCAGGGGTGTGGGGGTGGTGGTGTGGGGTGAGTTCTACCAGTGTCCCAGGGGTGTGGGGGTGTGGGGTGAGTTCTACCAGTGTCCCAGGGGTGTGGGGGTGGTGGTGTGGGGTGAGTTCTACCAGTGTCCCAGGGGTGTGGGGGTGTGGGGTGAGTTCTACCAGTGTCCCAGGGGTGTGGGGGTGGTGGTGTGGGGTGAGTTCTACCAGTGTCCCAGGGGTGTGGGGGTGTGGGGTGAGTTCTACCAGTGTCCCAGGGGTGTGGGGGTGTGGGGTGAGTTCTACCAGTGTCCCAGGGGTGTGGTGGTGGTGGTGTGGGGTGAGTTCTACCAGTGTCCCAGGGGTGTGGTGGTGGTGGGGTGGCTTCTCTCTGGATACGCTGAACAAACCCCAGCACACCCATCTCGCTGCATCCAGCAGAAGCTAAGCCCATGCAAATGAAGTTCTCTCCACCAATCAGCTTCACCGGTCTAGTAACCAATAGTTACGGCCACACAACGGTCAGACGCACAACATCTATGGTGGACAGTACCTGGATTCTTTTTAAGCCTAGTTCACAAACATCCTGTACAAAGATTTATTCTGCCCCCGGCAAGTTTCCCTAGCTTTCAGCTTTGTGACTTTTTTTTTATATATACTTTTGCATTTGTTTGCACCATTGTGGATCCTGTTTGCCTGTTTGCCTCTCTGCCTATCCTCCTGCCTGACATTACTTTGTGGATGTTGTAAATCTGATTCTAATTAGACATGTTGCAGCCTTCTGTATGAAACATTACAGTTTATAAGAGGGTAGCACATATGAACATGCTACAATAATTAATCACGGCATTAACATTATGTAGATGATTATTCCTATTCCTAATAGTCATTTTCCTAATCATACATTTTCTTTTGTAGAAAGATGGTTCTTGGTTCCTAGTACACTTGAGCCATGTAAAAACATTTATGGGAAAATGTCTATTATTCACTCATATTTCCAGTACATGAAGCACATTACAGTAAAACATTTCCCACTTAATATACAGGTAGTGACTCTGAAACTAGTAATGGCTGATGATTGTAATAGGGATTGCTATTCACACTGCCATCCTTTAACTGCTTCAACATCCATAAACATGAAGTAAGTGCTACACATCATAATTGAAACCTGCTAAAATGTAAGAATTTGCTTGATTTCACACTAGGGCCATGAAGTGTGCTAGTTGCATAGTGCTGTAAATGATTTAAATGACTATGCAATTAAGAGTAACAACATGTAAAAGCTCTCTGCACCTCGGCCCCTCTCAACTATCAGTGAATGTTCACGCACTCATATTTAAATCTCTTTCATTCTATCAGCGACGAACGTGCTAGATAATATGGGATAGATTTGTTCAAAGTTTTGGAATCTTAAAAATAGCTGTTTAAAGCATTCTATATTTCTATGTTGTATATGCAGGATATTTTCATATGCATATGTGCAATGTGCAAATGGCTTTTTCTGAAGTAATGCTGGTGAGAGTAATGACCAACCAGGGTGGGGTCTCCATGCACGCCTTCCTTGAGTTTAATGCAGAATTTGATAATATAGATCACGGCATTTGGATCACCTGAATTGGACCAGCCATTTCCTTGTTTACATTTTACTTACCTGACCATTGTCAGTTTGTAAACATAAACAGTAACAGCATACACCACGATTTTGGTCATCCACACTTAGACAAAGGTATGATCTAGACCTGCAAGCCACGGCTCTCTTTCACTACATATGATATCTTTTATCTTTTGTGACTTCTTTGAAATTATTCAGAAACACTGTGCTAGTTTCCTCTGCTAAGCTGGTATCACTTATCTGTCCAGAAGACAAATATCATCTTAATATCACGTGTAAAGGCCATCAGACAGTGGAGAACATTCCTCTCCCTTAATTTTGACAAAACGTAAGTGTCCGTATTAGGCCCACAGGCAGCCAGGATTAAGCGCTGTGATTATGTAATAAACTTTGATGGCCTCCCAATTACACCATGTTTAACAGTTAAAGATCTTGGTATAATTATGGATCCCAGTTTGAAATTCATGTAAAAAAAAATGGACAGCTTTCTTTCACCTCAGGAATATTGCAATGATTAGAAATATACTGTGCATAAAGGTTGGTCAATGTGTATATCATTTGCAGATTGGAGTACTGTAATGCCTTACCCATTAATGTTTGGTTGCCCAGTGGTTTTTACTCAACCCTGAAGTGTTTGATGGTTCAGCTGTTGCCATTATAGCAGTGTGGCAGAGCTCAGAGCAGAGGAGCGCCTGCCGAAGTCAGAAACTGTGTGAAACTATAAAATTAGATCTAAACACTCAGCAACAGCAAAGCATTCTGGGCAGCATGCAACATGTTGCAGTTCATTATGTCCCTAATGCAGTGGTACCCAGTGCACACTCATCAGCACGCCCCATGTCGTCTGAGAAAGCAAACACAGGGCTTGACTATCTGACTGAATGAATTACATTCAAAGTTTGGCTTGGCACTCAGCATGGCTTGATTAAAACAAACAAATAAACAAAGAACACCCTGGGCTCTTAAGACCAATGAACGCTAATGATTATGCTTTAGGATTTCATCTGACAAGATAGATGCGTATAAACAATGATCATTAACTGTTAATTTAGGTGCACCCATAGACAGTGTTTGAGTTTCAGCCTTTATTATCTCCTATGATGACCACAGCGAAGCAGTTGTCTTGTGTAATGAAACGCAACGTAGCCCAAGACCTGGAAATGATGTGTGTAAATAGTTGAATCCCTCAAGTTCGTCTGTGCTGTTTCCTGTAGAGCAACTGAAAGCAAAGGAGCCTTCCCAGGATGCTCCTCACTTCCTGCGTGGCTCACGAGCGAGGAGGATTCCCATCCTCCGTCCCACCGCTGACATCACAAATTGCTGGTTGCCCACGGCGTCAGGGAGGGAAGGACACAGGCGAAACGCTAATGATCGCCTTCACGGAGGATGGCTCCGTCCCCACACAGATTTAAATATGGGCCTAACCTTTAGTCTTCGAAGTTCAAATGAGCCCTCATTAAAGAGGCTGGAATATGCACATGGAGACAATTAGCCAAACCAAATGAACTGTATATTACAGTCCATGAAAGCTCCTGTTCTGGGATTAGAGTGGTACTGCCATGGCTAAAGTTAGCATAGAAGTGCTTTCACATCACCTTCTGTCCTGTGATGCCACATACTCTACACCCGAATGTGCTAATCTTGCTGAGGATACGCTAATGAATGATAACAAGGACTTATTAGTGTGATCACTGATCACTCTTCAGTGTTAAACATTTAGGGTAAAGTGTTCCTTTAAGGGTTCACATTCATCCACTGTTTATTCACTCTGCAAGTGTAACTTTTGCAGGGCAGAAAAAAGTGAGACATTCATGAAGCTTCAGCGCTGCAGATGAAAGCCACTGCTGGAGTTCTCCATGCGTTCTGGTGATCTATGCAGTGTCTGACACTGCTGAAGAAGAAAGCTGTTTAGAACAAGCCAAACGTAGCAAACGTTAACACCTTTTTATCACTTTGAAGTAATGTCTGTGTATTCTGTTTGTGCTCCTGCTGAACATGTTTCTTGTTGGACACTTCAGACAGTGGGACTTGGACACTGAGGGGGGACGGTGAATTCAGCACTGAGGGGACACATGTCCCTGTCCAGCTCCACTTCATGGTGACTGTGTGGCTGGAGTATTTAACAGATTTCCATTTTTAAAATAAAAAAAACCATAACAGTATACATCTACATTATTTCTTTCTTTCTTTCTCTCTCTCTCTAATGCCTCTTATATACCCCCCCCAGGTTAACAATATCATTTGTGTGCTCTACCTCTGTGTTTATGAATTAAGCTTCCAGCATAAATATTTAATAGGATAAAACATAGTCTGAGATTGAGCATGTGTTCCTTGTGTTATTTCACAGGCCTTTTGAATAAATTATGCCATGGTATATAATATCATGCTCAAATGTGATTTTGTTGCAGAAGGTAAGATGTGCAGTATGTATGTTTAGTTCTGGCCCTGATGTGGCTTTCTCAGCATCTCCTCACTGGATATTCAGACTAGTTTAAAAGCACATCAGATGTCTTTCTGAAGAAGGAAAAATTCTATATTCTGAGCAGGCGTATTAAGACTCATCTCTGCTGAGAGAAATGTTATCTTCAGAGTCGGCAAACCTTCGACATAATGGCACATGAGAATAAACTGAAGCTGTAAGCATGATCTTCACCTTCACACCAGGGCATAGGATGGTTTGGTCCTTACATGGAACAAACCTGGTTTCTCTCCACAGTCAGCATCTACCGATAATCTCTGTCTTTCTCCATCTCTCCATCTCTCTATCTCTCTCCATCTCTTCATTCCCCTTCCTCTTTCTTTGTGTGAGGCTTTTCTTAGCAACAGATGTGACACTGGCTTACTCACTGCATCATTCATAAATCATAGTAATCTGTCAGAGTAAGTCAGTGCAATGGATGTGAAATCATCCCACATCCAGAGGTATTTCTGAGCAGTTCCTGATCGCTCCACGAGAGCCATGATTGCTTCTTCGGGACAACAGGATATCAAGTGACCAGGTCGGCCCTTTTGGAATGTCAGACCTACAGAGTGGATGTCCAGTTCTGTACCAGCAAAGTGTCATGTGCAGCGGGAATCTTACAGGACCCCATCTGTCTCGTCAGAGCAGGGCTATGGGTTATCCCTCTGTATATGCACAGATATATTAATGTCCAACAGCAAATCAGTAAGAGGAGAAACCCGTCAGAGTGATTTATTCCATATGACAAGGAGGTGGAGGGAGAAGAGAGAGAGGGAGACAAGGAAAAATAGAGGGGGGGGGGGGAGAGAGAGAGAGAGAAACCTGCGAGAGAGAGTAAAAAAGCAAAGAAAGTGAGAAATGCTGTCAGTGCCATGAACAGTAGCTCGGGGTCACATCAGTTCAGTGAGATGGAAAGTGTTGGGACAGTTGTTTACAAATGAAACTGTCTGTTTGCCCACAGCCACAGAAGGGAATCACAAGACAAACTGGGATGGCTGGCATGCGGGTAAGACGGAAGATATGGCATGAGGCCATGGGTGGGGATGTGGGTAGGATGTGGGTGATATGTGGGTTGGGATATGGGTGAAATGTGGGTGATGTGTGGTTGATGTGTGGGTGATGTGTGGGTGAGGATGTGGGTGGGGTTGTGTTCGGAGACATGGATGATGTGGGTGAGGACCAGGCCCAGACCAGGTGGCTCATCATCTCAGTACGATGAAAAGTGTGTGTACCTGTGCTGTGCTGGTCAGTGTGTACCACAGCATACACACAAAGGACAGACTGCTCAAGCAATGTCAAACTGGCTCGGCTTCCTGAAAGCATAAATAAATGGATTTTCATTGTCAGCTTATTTCAGATTTCGTTACATTTTATAGAACAACATTGTGAGAGATACAGTCAAACCCTGAGTAATCATGAAATTTTGCTTGGTCGGGTATTTTGGGTTTTTGTGGTAAAAGTACATCATTTGGTGATTTACTAAAGGATTTTCTGATAAGAGGTTTTGTGTGTTATCTGTAAGCACAGATGGTTAACTCCCCCTTTCTTCTCATTAGCCTTTTGAACTCTTCTTTGGGAGGTCAGATTTGTAAGACGTCTTTGCTATTGTATTGCTGTTATGAGAAAAATAACTATTTCCAGGAAGACACTTCCAATAAGTAAACCATTACAATAACAGGAAATCTAAGAATTATCACACACACTGACATACACACTTTTTATACCAAGTTAGGGGGACATATGTCATACATCATGTGTTTTAATATATTTTATATACATATTATTATTATTATTATTATTATTATTATTAGGAATATTATGTGAAAATGCAAGCATGCACACATATGCACACATGAGCACTACCCACAAGCAGACACAAATCTAAAATGCTTTTCAGCACCTGATGTAAATGAGAGATTGCATGAAAGAAAACTCAAGTTAGACGAAGGTAGATAGATAGATAGATAGATAGATAGATAGATAGATAGATAGATAGATAGATAGATAGATAGATAGATAGATAGATAGATAGATAGATAGATCACAGAAGAGACTCACTCCCTGACAGTGGTTATTATGGTAATTTATGATTGCACTGGGAACATTACCTTCCAATACTGATAAAAAATATGGCCCACAAAAATGGGTCCGGTTATTGCTACATACAGTGTGAAGATTTAAAAGGACCCTTTCACAAAAATCCAGAAAAAAAGCACAGAAGTCAACAGAAAATGTTCCAGAAAAGCGTGTCAGCCCTGCCCCAGCTATATCTGATGGTGGCAGGCAGACTGGAAATTGAGTGAGGGACGTGTAATTGTTTACCAGGAGGTCAGAAAAAGAGTGAATGAAAGGAGAAGATATAAAATCAAAAGTAAAACAAGAACATAAACACGAGCTGACAAACTCTTCAAGTTTTTTCATATCATGTGACCACTAGGGGCCATGAATAACAGCACCCATTCCATCAGGATGGAATAAAAGTATAGATCAGAAGTAAAGTATTAAACAAAGCAAAGAGATGAGAAACAGCTACACGCCAAACTCCTAATAACATACAAACAACAGCCTAATGCACGAATGTGACAGCATGTTGCTCTCTGTTGTACTGGACTACCACCATTCCTCCAACATCCCAGTATTGTAATCCAGCAGTGTTTGAACTGGTATAATGCATAAAGACACTTGAAATGGGAGGGTGATCTGAGCCAATGGGAGTAGAGCGGTAATGAGTGTTGGGAAGAGCCCTGCAAGACAGCAAAGCTCAGTGTCATTGCCAGAAATAAACTTTACTGATAGTAGCTGAAAGGTCATCCTTCCTCAGGTCATCGTGTGTGTGTGTGTGTGTGTGTGTGTGTGTGAGAGAGAGAGAGAGAGAGAGAGAGAGAGAAAGAGAGAGAGAGAGAGAGAGTTAAGTGTTTATCGTAACCTCAAAAGTAAACACGCATGCAGAAAATGATCATTTTTGGGAAGACCCCGAGGAGTGAGGGCCAGTAGCCATCTGTAGAGGATGCAGGGTCAGAGCAGGGAGCCTGGGGCCCAGAGAGGTGCCTGAGAGTCAGGATCATAAATCAAAATCAGAATTATAGATCACAACCAGGATTATAAATCAAACCAGAATTATAGATCAAAACCAGGATTATAAATAAAATCCAGGATTATGAAGCAGAACCAGGAATCTGAATGAGAACCCATTCGCGAATGAATATGAATTATTGCAGGGTACTAATGAGGAAATCAGATACCACCAAAACCAAATATGTCAGCACATCGTTAGAAAGAGTGAGATGTTGTTAAATGAGCGAGGATTTGCCAGTGGGATCAAAGATGAACATCCAAAAGGGCAAGAATCTTTCATCTGAAGTTGTAAACTTGTAAACTCTTTCCACCCAGTGGGATACTGGTAACTGCAAATATTAATTTGATGCTTTCAGACTGCATGTGACAGCAATGAAAGAATCAAACGCTGTCAATGCCTATAGAAAACCCATGACCCATCCCATTCATGTTTAAACACAATGGTACTTAATTGCGTCACATCAATGGTGTTCGGCGTGACGCATTCATTCCATTAATGCGATCATCGCTGTAGCTTTTGATGGAGCTTCCTGAGCAGCTGTTCCTGTGGGGAGAAAACCACAACGCCCGCAAAGTCATGAAGGCAATTCACTCTGTTCTCCTCCACTCCGAAGTCACAAAAAGAAAAACAACCCCCAACAGCTGTGGCACACCCCCCATCAGCACATACCCCATATAAAACACTTCCTTCACACAGCAGAGAAAAGACAGGGAGAGAGCGAGACGGGTAGAGAGACGGGTAGAGAGACGGGTAGAGGGAGACAGGAATAAAGAGGAAATAGGCAGCATTCTCAAGAGAGTAAAATGAGTTTACAAGCTTGTTTGTGAGGGTAAGTGGGCCACCTCTGTGCTTTTCTGACGCTGATGGTGTGTGTGTGTGTGTTTGTTTGGGGAGGGAGGGTGGCATGGGAAAGTGCAGAGGTACCCCCCCCCCCACACACACACACACACACACACACACATTAGGACATGTGTCCTGGACTGCTCTGCCCATCGAGTGCCACCTTCAATCAGATTGGGCTGCTTTTTAGTGGTGCACACTCTGCAATGGCGGTAATCCAGCAGAATGGCTGCTCTTTCCTATTTGCCTCTGAAAACTCCCTTTCCCTCCCTCCTTCTCCCTCCCTCCTTCTCCCTCCCTCCTTCTCCCTCTCTCCCTCCCTCTCTGTCTCATTCCCTCTCTCCCACCGTCCCTCTCACTCCCCCTCCCTCCTTCTCCCTCTCTCCCTCCCTCTCTGTCTCATTCCCTCTCTCCCACCGTCCCTCTCACTCCCCCTCCCTCCTTCTCCCTCTCTCCCTCCCTCTCTGTCTCATTCCCTCTCTCCCATCGTCCCTCTCACTCTCTCTCCCTCCTTCTCCCTCTCTCCTTCTCCCTCTCTCCCTCCCTCTCTGTCTCATTCCCTCTCTCCCACCGTCCCTCTCACTCCCCCTCCCTCCTTCTCCCTCTCTCCCTCCCTCTCTGTCTCATTCCCTCTCTCCCACCGTCCCTCTCACTCTCCCTCCCTCCTTCTCCCTCTCTCCCTCCCTCTCTGTCTCATTCCCTCTCTCCCATCGTCCCTCTCACTCCCCCTCCCTCCTTCTCCCTCCTTTTCTCTCGCTCCCCCTCGTCTCCCTCCCTCTATCCCTTTTCCTCCCTCCTTCTGTCTTTCTCTCTCCCTCTCCTTCTCCATCCATTTCTCTCCCTCTCACTCCCTCTCCAACCTATATAATTGTGCAGTCAGACATTATCCAACAGTAATTTCACCTTAAAAATACAAATTTTAAAGTCTTGTATTAGTCTATGACGAAGCAGTGAATTATGGTTTAGCAGTAGCTTTAGCTTGAGCTCAGATTTATACGTTCCAGCTGATACGAAACCAGTCCGAACCGCATCTGTCGCGTAAAAACCGCGTTGTTATTTTATGTAGCGGTATGTTAGTACGGCGAGCTCGTGCTTTGCCTTGTGCCCACACTCTATCATTAGAGGCGCGTGATGACACGTTATAAAACTGCAAATGGCGGGATCCTCGGGGAGGAAAGGCTTTAGTCGAGGCACGCGTGCGGAGGCCGATACTAGCGGACCTGATGCACTGCGGGCTGGCAGCCGCTTAGCTTTGTAGTGACAAGTGATTTGTTTCTTTTAAACTGGAAGGGGAACTCGCAAATGGAACCAAACTACGACACTGGGCAATATTCTACCATTAGAATAAAGGCTTTTCCAGTGCATGCACGAACTGCCGGCACGTGAGCTTTTGAATAACAGCACCCAGTCCCAGTCTCCTATAGTACGTCCCAGTAGCACAGTTTGGTTGAAAAAACATCATCATCGCCTTTCCCCCCAGGATTCAGAACGACAAAAGTTACATTCGCTTTATAATAATTAAGGTCAAAACGTGACCTGTTACACCGGAATCTGTGGCCATCGAATAGCTGTGACCGGTGTTGTACAATTTCTGCCTTTGTTTTGTGGAGGAAAGGCACAAAGGAGAGAGTTTACACAAACAACTCATTAATATTGGAGTTTACTCCATGTCCAAGTTTGTAAGTACTGAATAACATTGCTTGAGAAAAGTAACTTTGGCCAGTCGTACTAACCGCCCTAGGTAAGTAGAAAGTACAAAAGTTATGTTTTGCCAAAAAGGTTTTAGAATCGATGAACTTATTTAGTTTTGATTCTTTCTACGTTATGTGAAATAAAATGCAAACTTCAGAAATGTTTGTGTCTGCAAGCATGACAGAATCTTTTAGAATTTACTTGCATTAACTTCCTTTTAAGTTACCATAAATGATTATCTATGTGCAGTTATCAGAATATGTGACACTGTGCCTTATTTCTTTATACAGCAGTTTAATGAGCATCAAAAGCGAGCAACCATTAATAAATGTGCTACGCTTCAAGCTTGATCAACACTGGATATTAACGATGTAATTATCAATTATGGTTGAATATTATTTACGCCAATGTCTAATGTGAAAGAACTGACAGCTAAATATTAGCCGTTTGCCAATGTAAGGTTGTAATCATACGATAGCTTCAGCTATAACGATGACAATACTGACGTCTCAACATTTCATACTCCACTTCAGCAATCAGCAATCATATTTCATTGTATAGAGATTTAACGTTAGGCCCTGATAAAGCCAGACAATAATACGAGAGAAATGAGAAACGGAGATTCATTCACTTCAATTTAATTATCACAGCACAACACATATCCAAGCCTAGATCCCTAAGCAGAAAGCCAGGGGTGACATTCCATCCATATATTAACTACAGTTGCATGGATAATAGCTTTACATAATTTTTATATAATTCTTATTTTTTCCCTCCAAGGTACAATTTATGAAATTCGTGAAAAGCACACATTTGCGCTATCGGCCATTGAAACGCACTGCACTGAGCTTAAGGAATGTGTTGCGAGCATGGGGGGGGGGGGGGGGGGGGGGATTAATATATTGCCCGTTCTTGCAGGAAAAGGAGATGCCGCCGTTTGCCTACCGATGATGCTGGAAGCCACAGTCCCTTCCCTCCAACGAAATGTCTGACTGAAAAAAGCACAGAAAAAGCAGGAAACAGTACGCTTGCTTCTGGGGCAGCACACAGTGACAGGTGTAAAGCAAAACTCTCAGACTCAATCTTTCTCTCGCAGCAATTTAGGCTTCATAGATTTATGGATTTCTCTCGTGCAACTGTTGTCCTCCTGTCCCGAGCTACCACGGCCGTGCTGGGGAAACTGGGGGCAGATTCGGGCAGATTCGTCGCGCTCTTTAGTCGAACCTGTGCAATTGCTTGTGTGCTGCTTATGCAAGACTAGAAAGTGACGAGTCTCCACTCATCATGCCTCTGAGGTTATTTGCCCTGCTGGAGGGAAAGATTCATCACTTCATATTTGAAAGGCGCCTACTTTGCCACTGCGGGGAATTGATTCCATTGTTTGGGGCGCCTCGTGCGCAGGGAGTACTGAAGACGGAAAAGTATGGCCTGCCATGTGCAAATACCTCGACCTCATCCAAGCCCCCTTTCACTTCATCATCTGCTGACTACATAGCGCGGTCGTAACTGTCTCCACAAATCGTGTCCTCGTATTCCCCCTCTGTCCTCCTCTCCTCCGCTGTCTACAGAGCCCGTGTCCTCACGTGCCCTCTCTGTCTACCTCTCCTCCCCTGGCCAGGCTTCCTCTTTTCATCTTCCTCCTCGATGATTGAAGGATTGCAGCCTAAAACCCATGCAGCCTGCACTGCAAACCACCCTCCCGTTTGCTGTTCAAAGTGCGACAGAAGCGCCTCCAGGGGGCAGCACTCGCATCACCGCCACCTGATGACACGCTCTACCTTCTTATCACAAAATCACACTCCAGCAAGAAGATGAAGCTAGAACTTTCAACCTCCAACCATTAAGAAGTCGTAGGTTGAAAGATTATTCCACATTCACTTTAGCTGTTTACGTTTAATCTATGGAACTTCAATTGTATGCCCCCTCCTCTTTTTTTTCTTTTGCATAATATTTCCACCTCAACCAGTTCCTATCAGTCATATAGCATCAGGCTTTCCGCAGGGTGACAGGCCTGGAATGAGAGCGATTCTTCATTTGGGTGGCTGACCCCAGGCCAGTGGAGAGATGCGGGAGCTACATTTGTTTCGCTCTTTGGAGATTTATGAGGGGATGGAAATAAGGTTACTCGTGTTCATCCCAATGAGCACTGTACACGAAGCAACAAATCATAATAGGGCAGGCCAGGGCCCCGCCCATCCACACGTGTGCACACAGATTAACACAAGCATGTCCACACTCTGGCTAGAGGGCGTGTACGCATTTAGACTGCTAAATGTACAAAGCAGATTTTTCAATGTCTGGGGCAGGTAACATTTCCCATAATGCAGCACTTTGAGCCCATAAATATCAGCATAACAAAATGCATGTTATTAATATCATCAATAAAATACAATATTTCTATTAGTATTAACTCATTGTAGTACACATTGTGGTGAATAGTTTCTTGACATGGGGTCTCAGTGGTCTTTACACTGAGGATATTGTACACTGGTCAAGCCATGATCACTCCAGCAGTCAGAATTACCATCAATATTAAATTAGACATGTTTTACTTAGAAACGGCAATGTAACTGTCCAAACAGGAACTGACCTCAGAGTATTTACAGATAAACAGAGCAAAAAATAAATAAAAATAGGAATATACTAGACCTAAATACAAATATGATGAAACAAAATTGAGGCTCAATAACACTGACATTTAATAGAATACAAGTAGCTAAAAAAAGAAAATTAACAAACAGTAAACTTACAAAACACACACACACACACACACACACACACACACACACACACACACACACACACACACACACACACACACACACTGACTTCAAGTCAGAACAAATGACACCTTAAATCATCCCCTGTAGCAATCCATGCCAGTTGTGTAAACCAACCACCAGAAGGTTGTTTACCCAGTGAGGTGTGTTATAAGAGGTTAAGCAACACATGACAGTGTCGTTTATATCTGATAGCACCTTTGGAACTGAAATCCCATTCATAACCTCTTGACAGTGATGTACACATTAATAATGATAAATCAAAACTATTACCAAGCCCTTGGCCCGTGCCAAAGTAATAAATAGCCTCTAAAGACTGGAAGACTGATAAATTGATCATACTGGGTGGGTCTTTGTGTACCTGTAGAGTTTTGGCTCAGTCCAGTAGACAAAACAAAATCAAGAATAACTGCACACAGTCAGATTTAATTTGGTGGGTGCGTATGTCCTTACTGAGTGAAAGGAACAAGGATTACAAACATTTTATGCACAAAATGATGCCAAAATACCAGAATAACAAAGGCCAGAAGTAACTAAACAATTAGATGCTCAGTTGTTTGATTACTAGTTTTATGCCATTGGACCGTTAATCCATGTAAAGGAAAAGCTACAAAAGAGTTCTTGAGTTGATTTTTGTGAGTTACTATTAACTTTTCGCATAAAAACAAGTTTCCAGAAAGCAGACAATCATGATGTTGAAAGTTGTTCGAATAAATTGGTGAAGCATAATCATCAACCAAAGCAGCAGAAAAAATTGTGTGTGTAAATGTAGCTTTAAAAAACCAGGATGGGATGCATCAATAATTTTCCAGCCACTGGACAGACCTAAAACCGTCTATAGTCTGCAGGCACAGACTAGAGCAATACTCACCGCACAACTCCACTGGGCTCAGCAAAATACAGGAAAGGACACATAGAGCACTCACAAGCCTACAGTTGTGGGAGAATCAAAGAGGAGACAACGGTGTACCTGTGGACCCATGACGTTAGAATGCAAGTGGGGAGAAAACAGGAGCAGTTCCTCAATGGAGGCATGGCCCCTGGTGCGTGAAACGTGGTGGCGGTAGCGTCAGAGTGTGAGCAGGAAACCACGGATGCTGGTGAAACCGGCTCCCTCGGTTGTACTGATGATGTAAAGGTCATCAACATAAAACAATTAGACACACAGTGACGCATTTGTTTCTGAATTACAATTTGTTTATATTAAAACAACAAATGGAAGCAGTTATAATTGTGCATTCACAATTATCATATATACCCACATAATACACCAGGTATTGTGATTTAAGTCTGTAGACAGGTTCAGAGTTTATAAAAGGGTCGAGGCTAGATGACAAACAAAGCAAAAAAAAAAAAAAGTCTCAATCTGAAGTGTAGTCCTAAAGACTAAAGTGTTCAACACCACTCTTCATTCATCACGGGCTTCACTCCATATCTTAGTCATCCAACACATAGTTCACAGAGGAAACAGGTGTACAAAGAGAAAAACCATTATAACACTTACACTGGGCTTAAAACAGCAGGTTTCTCAACAAGGGTTTGACCCTTGTTTCCCTTCAAATTGAACAAAGAACAAAGACCACTTCCCTCCAAAGACTATTTCCCTCCAAAATTGCCTCTGCCCTCTTTCTATGCCGAATTTAAATTTATAGAGTGCATGAGTGCCCCTAGTGTCCAAAACCTTTAACGTAAAGGAGCCTTCTACACAGCGACTAATGACAGCGGCAGTGAGTTGACTCCTGTACAGAAATAACTTCAGATATACAGGAGTCGAACTGCATTCTGTTAACTTTTATATCTAAGTGCCATCTGTGTATGCCACAAAAGCCCCAAGGACATCACATGACACACGACTGTGATAAAGAATTAAGATTTGATAAGGCCAATGGGAAAGAGAGTTTTTATGCCTCTTTTCCCTGTGGCATTTAAAGACCCGAAGGCAATAATTTAAACTCTGCAGGAGGTGACCAGACAATAGAGAACTATGGAGCTTTTTAGAGCCAAAAACCTGAATATTATTAACCCTTTCATGTCAATCACCAGTGGGGGGAGACGTAGGTAGGAAGTGTGTGGGAAAATGACTTCCACACATGCCTAATTTATTAATGACTACACTGCTAATCACTTTTTAATCTGAAATAATGTGAAGTCTGAGGACTATGTAAGTAATATGATTCATATACATTTCAGCCCAAATCTATTAAAAATTACATATAATTAAATTAAAAGATGACATTCTACCAGCACCATAGCTAGGTATAGATTTCAGCCCCAGAATTGTGTCCCAGAATTTCTTTTTCCGCACAGTTGTTAGCCCATCAAATTTTTATCAGCAACACTGGGTTTTAAAAAGAGCATTGGTCATTTCATTTTCAGAAACTATGTCTAAAACTGAACTTCCCAGAAATATTTTGTTTTTCTTTACACCAAAGCCCTCCACAAGGAACGAGCTAGCTTACAAAGTCATTGTTGTGCTGTTTGTGGTTGATTATTAATGAATTAAACCAGAATTCAGTTATCTCACTTATTCTCTTTGTTTATTCAACTCAAATGTTTTAAGACTTTTATTTGCTGCTCTGTGATGAAAATAAATTGAGAACTTGTGAAATCTGCAACTGTGAAACCTCATGAGATTAGTTTAATTAACAACACTGTATAATATAAGGGAAGCAATACACAAAAGATGTATTTTCATAAGGTTTAGATAACACTTTACATCGAAATGGGTGTGTTGAGGAATGTGAGAATATAGTTCTGCCTCATCTGTCCATGTTAAGTAGCTAATATAATGAATTAATAAACTTGATCTCTGCGAATATTGGTCTTTGCGTGTTGATCTTAAAATGGTGTGAAAATATCAGTATAAATATCAATATGGCTGTTAGAAAATAATATATCTTGCCCTATTGATCATCCCATTAAAGAGTAGTTTAGCAAGTAAATACAGGCCAGTTGGGCTATGCAGACTTAATTGGTTCAAACTTCATTTTAAGTGACAAGCTCCTTCAATTACTATTGGAGAAAAACTCTCCCCCTTACTCGCAATCTGTGAGACCCATTACTCAAACAATTACTCAGAAGAAGGGGCAAGGCAGTATTAAATATTCATATGATAGGAGGTACTTAAACAAATGCAGTAATCCATGACTGATTGGCGATAATTCTGAGCGAGTTGGGGGAAAAAAGACTGTGGCAAATTTTAGACCTTTCATGTTTCATGTGTTAGGTTGTTGATAATGCTAAATTTTTTCTTCATATTTTAAGGCCTCACTCTCTTTCCTTCTGTGTGTGTGTGTGTGTGTGTGTGTGTGTGCCACCTAGATGAAGGGCGGTGTTTGAGTAGGTATGGCACTTTACTCTGTCGACTATAGGCATTCCAGAAAGGCAAAGATACATCAGTTATTTCCTATAGAATAACCAAAGGCTGTGTGTGTTCTGTGCATGTGTTCATATACAAACCAATGACCACAACATACATGTCACAGAGAGGGGCGGAGCTAAGAGGGTGGAGGGTGGGGGCAAGACATCAACACTATTTTCCTCTGTTGTGAAGAGGGCTAAAATTTCCAATTTGATTCTGTCACTGTTATCTGAAGCCCCTGTCATATTTCTCCCGCCAGCCCTCCCTAATCATTAAGCCTATTGTGACAGCGCATTGTGGTAGCTTACTTGTTTACTGCTTACTTCATTTATCAGAGAAAGGCAAACACATGGAGGCTGTGCGCGATAACCACTTCCCTACAGACAAGGCTCCGGCTCTTATCGGCACAACACTTCGTTTGGGCTGGTTTCAGGAGTTACTCACGCTCGTCTTTCCTGGGGCTAACTACTGAAAATGTATCAGCTGTGTGAATTTTTCAGCACCTGCAATACTGAAAAATGCGATTCCTTTCATTTTCTTTTGAGTTTTTTTTAAGGATGGTTAGGAACATTGCTGGAGGGGTAACAGAATCTTACACAGATGTTCAGCATTTTAATATTGTAAAAGAATTCAGCATGGACGTCCATGGAGCTCAGTCAAACCCTTTGTTGCGTTTAGCCCTGGGAATGGGAATCCGTTTCCCAGTAACTCGATTCCCAGTGCCTCCTAGGCACTACCTACACTTGAGCACAACTTAACACATCCACTATCTGCACTGTATCTGTTCAGTATTGGTATTAGTGAGTATTATTGATAAAAGTGTAAATAATTTAACACATTCAACAGCCCTGCAGCTGCATTAACTGATCATAAACATCAGTGAATAAGTTGAATTTAGATTAAAAGAAATTTACTATCATGTTTTCTGTAGTTGATGGACAATCTGAAGATACCCAACAAATATTTTGATCCTGTCAGTGTAATGTCTGTGTAATGCCATCCACCTGCTGAACAGGAACATCTAACTTGTATACTGTACTCTTGAACACAGTCCTGCAGAAGGCATTTGTTTTTCTTATTCTTTCGCACCTAATTCAGCTCAGAACCTGATAGCTAGCTCATCAACTGCCTCAGAAGTGTTATGTCAGGAAAATCATGGCCAGTGCAGTGATAGCACTTACTATGACAAATGGAAAGTCATGAGCTCGAGACCTCACAAAGTTGCTCGAAGAATCATGATAAATTTCACAGGCTGTGCATTATATGGTTGTTTGTTTTTCCAAGGCTTGCAATTCCATAAGCTACAGTCTCAGTGAGACTGAGACCAGTTACGCATCCACTGAGGGTCACATGATCACAAATAATTCCATATTCCCTCTCTACGCTGACAGAGTGTATCTAACACTCCGGGACGGACACATGAAAAATAACCAGCTGTGTAGCAAGGCTGAAGGCACTGGTGCGATTGTACTGGCTCATGTGCTCTCCCAGATTGCACTGTTCAGCGTGTGGGTCCATCAAACAGGGGTCTCGAGACACACCTGTGATCCATCATTCAGACAGAGCATGACAGCCTTACCACATACAGTGGATGCCCACAGTTTATATTACATGATAAAAAATACTGAGATAAAAATAAAGAATATGCAAGAGATTTGTCCAACAGATGCAAGGAGTGCTACTAGCTCCCATGACAGGTGGTGGTAGGGGTGGGGTTGCTATGACTTGTTAGGTGGGGGCCAGAGACTCTGATGCTAATTTCATGGAGGTTCATGAAATAATGGCACATATGTAAGAGTCTGGATACACGGAAGTCAACCAATGCATATTTATTCATGTTAATGAAATGGAAAATACTTTGATTCTAATGTGCAAATTATTCTTGGAGGCCTCTTTTTTAAAAGTGTGATTTACAATAAGATTCGCCGAGTCATAGGTTGTCTGGATGTGTAGCGTTGCATGATAAGCTGAACTGCTGACAGTTAAAAGTGTGTTTATCAGTTAAGTTACCATGAACCCTAAGTCTAATCTTCCTACACTCCCTAAAGTCCAGTGGAGGTTCTCCTTCAAGATAAAATGACCTTGCTTCTCAGCCAGCAATGCATATCCACCTTCCCATCATACTTTATTTAAAAGGGGATTTAAGAAATTGTATTATTGCACAGAGCAGTTGGTGCAAATCTCAAATGGAATGAAAATGATCCTCAGTGGGGTAGTCAGACACAGCGAGTCCTCAAAATCTCAGTACTCCCCGGCAGGAAAGCTAATTTTCAAAGGGTTCACCAAAGTAAACGTGACTAATGCAATACTTAGTGGCCACACACTTCTAGCTAGCTCTGCAGGCTACATGAAGCCATGCACTTTTCCCTCGAACATTCTCGATTCGCTTAACTAATACGAAGCTTTCGGTCAGCGTCTGGCTCTTCGGGTATTAAATCCTTCCGTCTTCTATAATCAGGACCTTCAGGGAAACGTTTGACGAATACAGATCTCTTTTGTAACTCTTGCTTTGTCTCGTTTGTCCTGTCTCGTTTGTCCTGTCTCCCAGGCCACTCGCAGAACCTAATTGCAGAATACGGCGTGATGAAACTGTCACGCTCGCATCCAGACTGCTGCTCTTTGGGAACATATCAGCTCGGCGAGTCTGTGTGAGTCACAGCTCAGTGAGTCTCCGAGTCACAGCTCTCAGCATAATCCCAGCATGAGCCACACTGACGGCTCCAGCTCTAATGTGGACCGTCTCCTTGCCTTCATTTTCCGCAAGCAAATGCACTTCATTCATTCCACAGGATGTACAAGGATGGTGTTGCCAGGGAAATGTCATCATTCAGTGAATGAGAAAGAAGACAGTCATCTTCAATCTAGCCTGGGGCAATGCTCTCAAACAGCTGAGCCCCACTCTAACTGCTTGATGGATGCTTCTTCTAATATTGCATTTGATTTGATGTGAGAAATGAACGGTCTTCCTAATGAGTGTGGGCCCATTTGTGAGAAAAACTGCTCTCAACAAATCACATCAGTGATAGCTCATCAAGCATGTATATGCTCTTTATAACAAGTCTATGTTTACAAGTATGCCCTGTATCTTATTTGGAGATGTAAAGTAATATATGTACACAAACATAAAAGCTGTTCTGAACATATGCATGAGTGAATTTGAGAACATATGGGATGAAAGTTCTTATAGTGAAGCAGTGTAGACTCTCACTTTGGGGTAACAGTGTACAGCTTCACTCTGGGGTAACTGCACACTCTCACTCTGGAGTAACACTGCACACCTTCACTCTAGAGTAACTGTGCACACTCTCACTTCGGGGTAACAGAGCAAATTCTCACTTTAGGGTAACAGTGCACACCTTCACTCTTGGATAACATTGCACACTCTCACTCTGGGGTAACTGCACACCTTCACTCTGGGATAACTGCACACTCTCACTCTGGGGTAGCTACACACTCTCCATTTGGGTTTACAGAACTAATTCTCACTTTAGGCTAACAGTGCACACATTCACTCTGGGGTAACATTGCACACTTTCACTCTGGGGTAACTGCACACTCTCACTCTGAGGTAACAGCACACTCTCACTCTAGGGTAACAGTGCACATTCACTCTGGGGTAACTGTGCATGCTCTCTCTCTGGGATAATTATGCACACTCTCACTCTGAGCTAACATTGCACACCTTCACTCTGGGGTAACAGAAGTCTCTCACTCTGGAGTACAGTGCAGACTCTTCTGTAATAATGCAGCAATGCAGACATCTTTTACAAACATTTTACAAGCACTCAATGCATTTCCGCAAACACAAACTCAGCAAAAAGCCGCCTTGGTCTGATTTCATGGATCACCGAGGTCTGCTCTTCTTGACTCTTGTGGTTTAATAATAAATTCTACATTTTATCAGGTCCTTCACATCCACAAACAGATGTGTAATATATACTAATATTTTAACTCATCATTTACCTATTACCTATTTCTCATTTCAAGTCTCAAGCCCAAACCCTCCCTCCCACACACCACCACCACCACCACCACACTCACATCCTCCACGCCCACACACCACCACCACACTCACATCCTCCACGCCCACACACCACCACCACACTCACATCCTCCACGCCCACACACCACCACCACACTCACATCCTCCACGCCCACACACCACCACCACACTCACATCCTCCACGCCCACACACCACCACCACCACCACCACCACACTCACATCCTCCACGCCCACACACCACCACCACCACCACCACACTCACATCCTCCACGCCCACACACCACCACCACACTCACATCCTCCACGCCCACACACCACCACCACACTCACATCCTCCACGCCCACACACCACCACCACACTCACATCCTCCACGCCCACACACCACCACCACCACCACCACACTCACATCCTCCACGCCCACACACCACCACCACCACCACCACACTCACATCCTCCACGCCCACACACCACCACCACCACCACCACACTCACATCCTCCACGCCCACACACCACCACCACACTCACATCCTCCACGCCCACACACCACCACCACACTCACATCCTCCACGCCCACACACCACCACCACACTCACATCCTCCACGCCCACACACCACCACCACCACCACCACACTCACATCCTCCACGCCCACACACCACCACCACCACCACCACACTCACATCCTCCACGCCCACACACCACCACCACCACCACCACACTCACATCCTCCACGCCCACACACCACCACCACACTCACATCCTCCACGCCCACACACCACCACCACACTCACATCCTCCACGCCCACACACCACCACCACACTCACATCCTCCACGCCCACACACCACCACCACCACCACCACACTCACATCCTCCACGCCCACAAACCACCACCACACTCACATCCTCCACACCACCACCACCACCACCACACTCACATCCTCCACGCCCACACACCACCACCACACTCACATCCTCCACGCCCACACACCACCACCACCACACTCACATCCTCCACGCCCACACACCACCACCACACTCACATCCTCCACGCCCACACACCACCACCACCACACTCACATCCTCCACGCCCACACACCACCACCACCACACTCACATCCTCCACGCCCACACACCACCACCACCACACTCACATCCTCCACGCCCACACACCACCACCACCACACTCACATCCTCCACGCCCACACACCACCACCACCACCACCACACTCACATCCTCCACGCCCACACACCACCACCACCACCACCACACTCACATCCTCCACGCCCACACACCACCACACACCACCACCACACTCACATCCTCCACGCCCACACACCACCACCACACTCACATCCTCCACGCCCACACACCACCACCACCACCACACTCACATCCTCCACGCCCACACACCACCACCACCACCACCACCACCACACTCACATCCTCCACGCCCACACACCACCACCACCACCACCACACTCACATCCTCCCTCCCACACACAACATGAAAACCTCATCCAGCAACAGTCTCCTCCTACTGCCAACTAGAAGGCCTGTGTTTGCTTGCCTCTCGACAGGCACGGCAGAACCTATTGATTTGCTGGGGGTGTGCGGGGAGTGGTGAGGTGTCAGAGAATGAAGATCAGGCAGCCTCTGCATTTCCTGTAACATTAGCGCAGTCTCCGAGTGACTCCACACCGGCACTCTGAAGTTCATCTCTCTGCCCTCCAGAACGGACACGGTGGCGGTGGGCCGTGCTGAACTTCTTCAGTGCAGTGTCTGTCTCCGAAGCTCTTTCATGCCGTCAAGATGCCAGACTTTACCCTGCAGTGGATGAAGGTCTGTCTGACAGTCTTTAACAGTATCTTGCTGTTCCTTAATGTCCTCAATACTCTCCACAGCTTTTCTAGCAGTGCAGGTTTTTCACACACTTTTTGTCTACTTTTAGATATGGTACTACTATATATATATATATATATATATATATATATATATATATATATATATATATACTGCTCAAAAATCACACTTCCGTGAAACCAACCTGTTCAGTTAAGAAGCAACACTGATTGTGAATCAATTTCACCTACTGTTGTGCAAATGGAACAGCAGACAACAGGTAGAAATGAGAAACAATTAGCAAGACTGCTCAAATTGTCAGAAACAGACTCCATGAGGGTGGTATGAGGGCCCGACATCCACAAGTAGGGCTGGTGCTTACAACCCAACACCATGCAGAGCGATTGGCATTTGCCAGAGAACACCACGATAGGCAGATTCGCCATTGGCGCCCTGTGCTCTTCACGGATGAGAGCAGGTTCACACTGAGCACGTGTGACAGACGTGACAGAGTCTGGAGACACCGTGGAGAATGGTCTGTTGCCTGCAACATCCTCCAGCATGACCGGTTTGGCAGTGGGTCAGTAATGGTGTGGGGAGGCATTTCTTTGGAGGGCCGCACAGATCTCCATGTGCTTGGCAGAGGTACCCTGGCTGCCATTAGGTACCAGGATGAGATCCTCAGACCCATTGTGAGACCATATGCCGGTGCAGTGGCCCTAGGGTTCCTTCAGATGCATGACAATGCTAGGCATCATGTGGCTGAAGTGTGTCTCTCTAATTGTTATCTCTCTAATTGTTATTGTTATGGTGACCGGTGTCGGTCAAAGGAGCATGGGTTCCCCCCCTGAGTCTTGGTTCCTCTGAAGGTTTCTTCGTCATGCTCTTAGAGTTTTTCTTTGCCACTGTCGCCCTTGGCTCGCTCACTGGGTGCTTGGACTCGGCCACTTGTAAAGCTGTTTTGTGACAACAACTGTTGTAAAAAGCACAATGTAAATACATTTTGATTTAAATTTTGATATATACACACTACACATGGAGACATGTTGTTATATATACACACTGCACATGGAGAGATGTTGCTTTATACGCACTACACATGCTATATAAACAAATTTTGATTGATTGATTGATGTGTCAGCAGTTCCTGCATGATGAAGGCATTGATGCTATGGACTGGCCTGCCCATTCCCCATACCTAAATCCAATCGAGCACATCTGGGACATCATGTCTCATTCCATCAACCAATGGCACGTTGCACCACAGACTGTCCAGGAGTTTACTCACGCTTTGATCCAGGTCTCAGAGGAGACTCCTCAGGAGAACATCCACTGCCTCATCAGGAGCATGCCCAGGTGTTGTAGGGAGGTCATACAGGCACACGGAGGCCACACACACTACTGAGCCTCATTTGAACTTCCACTGACGTAGACGAGCAGACGCGGACGACGTAAACACACGCCCAAAAGGAAGGGGCCGAGGTCCTCAACGTGACACTAATGAACTGGATCAAACACAATCTATTTGAACTTCAAGGTGTCTTTCAGTGTCCCAATACAAGGAAAATGTTTATGCAACTCACGCATTACATTTTAAAAAGATCAAGATTGACAGGGTACTTGCACTTAGCCTGGCTCGGTGAGGGCGCATTATGAGGCCTCCATGACTGAACACCCTCTCTACTGGTGCACTGGTGGCAAGTCAATACCAAGCTAACTGGGTAAACATTAGGTTGTTTTAAGTAACACACCAACTGTGACGCTAAGCTTGTTTGTAGCAGATGCTAATAACCTTTCAGGCAGTGACTAACATTTCCGGGTGGGTTTTCAGGTGGTGAATAAAATTAGATGTGGTGGAACCAGCGTCCTGTATTTTTATGCCACACACGCTGCAGTTTGCTGCTCTTCTATTTGCTACTTGTACAAAGTTTTTGTACACAAATCTTATTATGAATGGTGGAACAGAAGCAAGCATCCTCACCGGCACCGCCATGAAAGATTGTTCACGAGTCTCAAATCACGAGTCCAAGTCGAGTTTGAAGTCTTTTGAATGCAAGTCTAAGTCAAGGTTATAATAGTTTTGGATTTTTCATTATAGTTTAGTTTTTATTTCATTGTGACTTTTTTTTTCTAATTCAGTTAGTTTTAATTAGTTTTTAGAGCATGTTTGCTAGTTTTTATTAGTTTTAATAATTTTTTTAAAGCTTAGTTTTAGTTTAGTTTTCATTAGTCCTAGTATTAGTTTTAGTTTTTTTTATACTTTGGGTTATTTGTCAGGTGCAGGATTCAAAATGTCCAAAGTAAATATTGTGTAATAAAAACTCATCAAAAGATACCATTTTAAAAAATGCATTCAATTACTTTTGAACAACCAACAGTCCACAAGATAGAAGCTTTAGTGCGAAATGTGTAATATTGCTGCTGAAAATTGCCAGACTAAGACGGACTCGAACACAGAAGCGTAACCCTATATTGATTCACGTGAAAAGCCAAACTTTTTGAAAGCAATCGAGTAACACGGTCGTGTTGACATCCAGTCTCAACACATTAACTAGTGCATCCACCCGCTTGCGGTTTTTCTGCATTAACTAACCAGCAGCTATCACTGGTGAAAACGGTCCATTGCGGTTCTTCTTCCTGGTGCTGCCCAGCCGGGATGGTGCTTCTCTTTCGGCAGAGCTACTTAAGAGTCTAGCTTGTCAAGGTACTGACAGTTAGCCCTCTTGTGTGAACTTTGAGATTCGTGGGGTTTTTCCTCTTGAGAACTACTCCATATATTTTATCACATGTTTCCACTACAAGACATGTAGTCTTTCTCGTAGTCATATAAAAAAAAATCCAATACAGGACTCGCCGTTTTCTCCCAACTTTTGTTGTCGTAATTTTGCAGGCTAGCACGGCGAGCAGGAGCTCTAAACAAGAGACGTGACGGACCATGAGGTGTCGTACGCTTCTGCCAGCTAATATAAAACTTCTAGTGAAAAAAATCGATCTCATATCAGTTCACAAGACTTATAAATAAACTGACAAACACGAAAACGAAGGGTATCCTATCTATAATTTCAGTACGTTAGTTTTCTAAACATGTAATATAGTTATAGTTAGTTATCGTTTTTTTCTTTTAATTACCGTTATTATTTATTTCAGTTAACGAAAATGTGTTTTCAATATTTGCTGTGTTTGGTGTTTAATCTTAATAAAACTACTCACTCCGGTTTGAACAAGTAACACGGTTTTCTTTATTCCACTCCGTTACAGAACTGCTGAGCCCCCTGTGTCACTCTCTGGTCACGTGATACGCTGACCACTCTAATCATCCAACAAACATTACATCACATCCCTCCTGTCAAGAACATTGTTTTACACTACAATCTGTACACAAACTACAAATGTGAGTTTATAAACAATCACTTGGTTTCTATTAACCCAAAACACAATTTTTTTCTCAAACAAATGACACCACTCTATTCTAAAATAACCACAATAAATAAACCATTTATTCATTTATTTTCTCCTCTTCTTTTTGTCTCTCTTTTTTCTTCTTATATTTGCTCTATCAGTCGTTGTGGTGCTTTAATGGTTCTGCTTGTTCTCCTCACCTCCGATAGCATCACAGTTTGCCCATCACCTTCCAATTCAGGTGTGTTGTGTAGAGAATTTTCTCCCTGGTTATTTGCACTCTGATTTGTTTCCTCTGTCCTAACCTGTTCCTTTTCCGGAACTGCCAGTAAATGTCTACGATTTCTCCTGTAGGTTACACCATCACGTGTTTGAACCACATAGGACCTTGGAGCCACGTTCTGTAGGACCTGAGCCTCTAGACTCCAATTTTTGTAACCTCACTCTGTCAATGTAACCTCACTCTGTCATTTGGTTTCAGTTCCTTCAGTTCTTTAGACCCTCTGTCATAGTATGTTTTCTGTGATACTTTTGCATGTCTTTTGTCCACAATTACGCTCGTCCCGTGTTCACAACCGCTTTCCAGCAGCTGAGGCAAGGGAGTCCTAAGCCTCCTATTGAATAGAAGCTCGGCTGGTGACTGACCATGAGACATGGGAGTAGCTCTGTAGTTAAGCAACGCTAAATAAGGATCAGTCTGTGAATCCTTGGCTTTTTTCATCAACAATTTCACAATTTTGACTCCGTTCTCTATCAGACCATTTTACTGTGGATATTGTGGGCTTGAAGTCACATGTGTAAACTCAAATGCCTTAGAAAAATTAGAAAATTCCACACAACTGAACTGAGGTCCATTGTCAGTCATCACAACGTCAGGGATTCCATGACGTGCGAAAATTGACTTTATGTGAGTTATAACCTGACTAGCTGTAGTATCTCTCAGGAGTGCCATCTCAGGGTAGTGAGAGTAGTAATCTACCAGGAGTAAATAATTTTTTCCTTCCAACTCAAACAAATCTATGCCCACCTTACTCCATGCCCTATGCACCTCACTGTCTTGAACCCACATTGGCTCTTTACACTGCTTGGCCCTAAATTTCTGACAGGTTTCACAAGATCTTATAACTCTCTCTATGTCTTGACTCATGTCTGGCCAGTATAACACTGCTTTGGCCCGTCTCTTGGATTTCTTCACTTGACGCTTCACTTGACCTGTCGTCCTCATCGACACAGTGTACCTTTTTCTGCTGTTTTCGTTGTCTGCATACTCTCTCAAAATGATTCTTTACGCCGCACTTCCGACATTCCTTGCCAAATGCTGGACACTGACGTGGTTTGTGAGTACCTCCGCAGCGCGAACAACGCCAACTCTCAGCGTGTACCTCCTTTCTCCTCACGTGCTTTTTGCCGCTCTGCCGTTTTCCCGTTGGTTTCGACGCATAATCTATTTTCAGTGCAGCTTCATTCCCCCGTTTACTGTCCATTATTTTCATTCTGCTCTGTATGGCTTCTCTTGCTTGACAAATTTGAACCGCTTTTTCTAGTGTCAAGTCCGTCTCTCCGAGTAGCCTTTCTCTCAGTCCTTTATCACGCACCCCCATCACAATTCTGTCACATATCAGCGAGTCAGCCAGCCCTCCAAAATTGCACGTTTGACTTTTCAACTTTACGTCCATAATAAACTCCTCAATTGACTCCAACTCAGCTTGTGATCTACTGTTGAACACATATCGTTCATATGTCTCATTTTTGCGGGGCGTACAATATGTTTCAAATCTCTCCAGTACCAGCACGTAGTCTTTTTGCTGCTCCTCCGTTAGCTGCATGCTATTGAAGACATCCAGCGCGTCCACTCCAGCTGCTGTTAGAAACAGTGCTACTTTTTGACTGTCTTCTTTTTCGTCAGCTCCTATCGCAGTCAAATATAAAGTGAACCGCTGCTTAAACTTTTTCCACTGCTCCTCAACATTTCCCGTCAACTTAAGTTCAGTCGGAGGCTTTAGAAATTGCTCCATCTTCCCGAACCGTCGCTGATTCCCGCGTAGGAGCACCGCAGCTAAACTGGTTTTTCCGCCACGTTTTGGCTAACCAGCGGCCGAATGACGATTATTCACCTTTTGCCGTCTTCAGCTCTCCCTTGCTCGTCTGCCTGCGAGACTTACGCGAGTTCCAAAACTCCTGGTACCATGCTGTGTTTGGTGTTTAATCTTAATAAAACTACTCACTCCGGTTTGAACAAGTAACACGGTTTTCTTTATTCCACTCCGTTACAGAACTGCTGAGCCCCCTGTGTCACTCTCTGGTCACGTGATACGCTGACCACTCTAATCATCCAACAAACATTACATCACAATATTAGTTTTTGTTTTTTCGTTCGTTTTCGTTAACGATTATAACCTTGGTCTAAGTCGAGTCTGAAGTCACTAGGTGTATCTCAATTCAGGGGCTGCAGCCCACGAAGTGCGCATTTGTAGGCCGGTTACGTCACTGCGCCGTGCCGAGGCTGTCCCAATTCGTGGGCTCCTTCTTATGCGGCCGACGAATGTAGCCTTCAAAACCCCGAAAACGAAGGATGCATCTGAGTATCCTTCGCGTCCCACCATATCCCAGGATTCATTGCTCTATGAACAATAAACAGGCGGAGTCTAGTGTACGGGCCGAAGAATTCGTTTTTAAATGTCGGTATTTTTTAAATATGGACATTTATACTGCAGTGAGATGCTAAATAACATGCCAGTTATTAATGATATTGCAGGTAAACATGTGCTTTGAGTATTTACTAAAGAGTAACGTTTATAAAAATACATTGAATTTTGTTATGAAGTTATACTTCCCGCCAAACATGTGAATACATGTTCAACGCATTTTCTTTTAGGCATTTGTGGGTGATGTGATATTTGTCGGACAGCTCGCTAACACGTATGTAACGTATGTAACGGGGCAGAGTGTGGTCACGCAAACATACGTCTTGCGAAGACTAGACTGTCTCATTTAACAGCCGTGAGATGCAGCCTACCCGGCCTTCGAAGTGTGTGGCCAACGTGGGCTGCGGTCTACGTAGGCTGCAGCCCTTGAATTGAGATGCAGCCACTGTATATGTGACTTAAGTGCGACTCGAGTACGAGTCCCAAACTCGAGTCCCCATCTCTGCTAGGATGCGTTATTTTAGTGTTCCCTTTTATATATATATATATATATATATATATATATATATATATATATATATATATATATATATATATATATATATAAAAGGGAACCAAACTCTTCATATATATATATATATATGTTTTATTTAGAAGTGGCTTTGTAAAAGTAATGATTTTTCAATGTGTGACTCTCCCTGAAAATATAGAAGTGTATACTTTTGACTTTTGGAAAGTGGTTTATCAATCACGCTTGACTGGCCTTTGGAAGGTGTAGCAGAATGTTGAGCATCTCCTAAGTCAGCCTGTCTTTAGGGTCAGGGATTAGACATGCCCCTGAGCGCCTGAGTGTATTAATTCAACCCTGCCTCAAGCTGGCTTAAGAGACATTGAATGGCTACCACCTTCTTGAATGGATGTACACACACAATCAGTTTTTCATTCCTTGAAACTTCAAGTCTTGCTTACCCATGAGATGATGTCTTTGACATTTACCATTCTAAAGGACAGTAAAACAAATACAGTGTCTGATATAACCGAGAAGAAAATAACTGCACATATTGTCCTGTTACATGCTTCAGTTTCTGAAATATTCTCTATGAAACATCTCACCTTCAACAATCAACGATCTACTGAAGAAGATACAGAGCAAAAAAAAAAAAACTGCTTCAATCAAATAAGATTATGTTGTGATAAACTGATTTGGGAGATAGGACTATAGCAGAGTTGCATCAAGCCAATCTGATAAACACTTGAGTAATATCTTTTCATGGGGGAACAGAGAGATGATTAGCAACATTAATCACTGGTTGCTCCTCTCCAAAGCTAAATGGACCAATACAAGACTAGTCTCCACAGGAGCGGTTGTGCAGGAATAATTGCTGGTGATGGCATGATCTATGATATTGTGACATGGGCAGTGTTCCAAATGTAGCTTTATCACAGAGCAGGGGAAATCAATCATGAACAAATGAGATTTCCTCTTTAGCTTCCTGAAGGGCAGTTAAATCCATCCATCCATCCATCCATCCACCCATCCATCCATCCATCCATCCATCCATCCATCCATCCATCCATCCATCCATCCACTATTTATTTGTTTTCTTTTTATTTGTTTGTGTTTACTTATTTGCATATTTTCTAACTTGCTTCTTTTGCATGCAGCATGTGTGCAATGTTTTCCTTAGATGCTAATCAGATTTCTCCCATGGAAACATTGCCATCCTCTCAGCTTTTTTCATTCATGATTTAGAGAGCACTCACATACTGACTCAACTCCATCAGCCTGAAATCACAGTGTGTGAATTGTGCTTAGGGACACAAAAACAGATTCTGCTTTTACAGTGATTCCCAAATGTTCTGTGGCATGGCCTGAAACACTGGTCTCTCTAAGGCTTTAATGAACATGACTTTTGTTCAGAGTATGGATCAATGTATATGGATTATTCAACTGGTCCATCCCATCTGGAGCAACCTTTGAACTCTTATAGGTGCCATAAAATGGAAAACTGTATTTACTTGGGAACCCATGAACCTCAGACTGTTGTCGCCTTCTTCAAATGGAAACCCAACATAAGCAATGAAGGTTGTTAGATGGACCAATTCCAAAAAGAGTTATGTAACAATGTTTATATTAAGATGAATTTTAAAATGCCCAGAATTTGCATAAATAAGTCCAAGTTCTAGGCCAGGCAATATTAATATGGTCCTGCAAAGTTGAAGCTGCAACAGTTCTGTAGGTATTGTGAAGAACAAAACAATGACAACAGAGCAGCGGACGTGGCTGAAGTCCATATTTAACATCGTCCTCGACAAGTTGTCAGTTTGCTCTGCACATTTCACTCCGGACAGTTTCTCAAACTTTAGACAATCGAGAAGGCTTCACTCAATGTTTGACACAGAAATGTGGGGCAGTACAAACTTTATTGGCATTAAAAAAAACCCTCCAAGGTAGACTCAAAGTTGTATGGTTGTATGCTTAATTGTTACATGATTTTACTTTATTTATTTAGTGTTGCTGTCGAGATCAAAAGCAAATAACATTAGCTAGGTAAAGATATCTACTAGCTAGCAAGCTCCAAGTAAGAGCATAGGTAGCAAACAAGTATGACGGGCAAGCTTACTTACACATAGTTTCATTTTATTTTCAGAGAAGCCTGTGTTGTGTGTTTGTATACCTATATCAGGCAAATTTTATATTTTATCAACATTCTCCTTCTAGTTTCAAGCTAATTCCTTCTAGCTAATTTTAGCTTCTTCCCAACTGAAATGTAGACTAGTCAGTCTGTTAATCAATGTTATTTAAGAACTGAAATATCCAAACATACAGTATATGGTTGGATGTCTGAACACCGCATGGTTCACCTCTCAAAGTTAGCTAGCTATTTTGACTTGTTGATTCATGAACTATCATGGTGTGTCACTAAACAAGCCAGTCAGGGCATGCCTCATAAATTATTCATGAGCCCACCAAATAAGTTTGTAAAATAGAAAACTGTTTAATTCTATTGCCGAATAAGAGGTTTGTACATAGGTGTGTAAATCCTCATCTGGGCATTTTTTACCCTGACAAAACACCTAAAATAGACACCAGAGAACCATTCAACAATACTGAACACGACACCTTTAAACTCAGGGCATTCAGATCAATGTACAATTCTGTACTTTTAGCGTCTTTTTTACATGCTTTGAAAAAGGTTTTACTGTCATGTTTCCTAATAAAAGGAGAAGTGTTTAATGTTATACTGAAGACCCATCGGCTTGTTATACTTGGCACGTCTGGCTTTTGGACTGGCTGCTTTGCCATCATACACGTGACATCTGTTTTCATTATGGCAGTCAATGACTCATTGACGCATTCATTATAGTTGCTAACTTGATGATGCCATCCAGAAGAAAGCAACACTGTGTAGACAGAGATGGTGTGGACGTCAAACATACTATTCAACTGATGCATTAGTCAGCTAAATGAAAGATAGCACCTCATTTGGGCTTGTTGGCAAAGCAATGCTGCACAAAAGCACTATCTCTCAAGATCATACGTAATCATATATGCTAACTAACTTTGCCATCCAAAGCCCTTTGTGAGCATTGCATGTGTTCTCTGATTATTTTATGCATAAAACAAGTCTAAAATATATTACAAAATTAAACAGTGGAATAAAGGAATATTTGGTATAGCAATGGCCATTTTTATACTTTTTCAACCCATACAAGACCATGAACCAGACATAATGAGTCAAAACACAGACAGCATAATCATAACTGAATATAAAAACTAAATCAAAAGTTGGTTTAATTGGGTAAAATAACAGGTAAGAAACACAGGTAAGAAACACAAGTACAGGCCACAGGTGTGAAACACAGGTAAGAAACACAGGTACCAGCCACAGCTGGGATTAATGTGTAAGAAACACAGGTACAGGCCACAGCTGGAAAACACAGTTGAACATAAACATTAAGAAAGAGGGGTGCAAACACTGATTACCTACCTAAGAAGACCAATAGATGCAAACGAAAGACATACATACATAGACAGGTGCATTTTAACAACCATAACAACAATAATAACAAGCATGCTTGTTGTTGTTGATAATTTAGTGGCTTCATTTCACCATATAGCATGGACGGATGCAACAGCGCTATGTTCATTATATCTTAATGCTCTTGTGTTGCTGCTCTGGTGCATCGGCGTCCGGAGAAAAGGCACGGAAATGATTCTGCTCCCCTGTAATCACCCAGTGGAGTGGAGAGAAAATGTGCTCGGGGCCTTCCATGCTTAAGAGCGCGTGCTGGTTGTGGTATTGATCTCCGCATCATCCCAGCGGCCGGAGCAATGAGGACAGAGCGCTGATGTTTGCAGCATAAGCAATTACCAGAACAAAGCAACTTTGTTATCTGGAAAATCAATAAAGGGTCTAATTTAAATAAATGTTTAAATTTGCCCAGAAGCTAACAACAGACATCTGAGAGAAACTAGTAGGTTAAGACATCAAAAACAGGCCTTCTGTGGTGTGGTTGTTCAGGGCTTCCTCTATGGGCCATAAAAATGAGGGAAATGTGTCAGAAATGTGCTGGAGTGGAAGCTGTTCCCCAGTGGCCTGGCTCCCATTACAATGGCAAATTCGAGCAGGCCAGTTTACAGCCTGTGATCTGCGGTAGCAAATTTCAGTTCCAAAATCAAAGTCTGATGCCTCGGTTGTTAGGACCAATTTTGGCTCCAGAAATTTCTCCCCACGAATCTCGATTGTGAGTATTTCAGCCTGGCAACGAAGACACACCAGCAAGAACATTTGTCTTCCAACGCCTCCAGCGCCATCAGTCAGAATGACACTCCAGCCCTATATCCACCCGAGGAAGAAAACAGGAGACTATTGCTTGTGTCATTCAATATGGAAGTGGGACCTTCTGAGCCTTAATCCTCTATTCTGATGTTGTCAGCCTCTTCCCTCAGCGGCTAATTTGATGAGCTGTCATTGTTTTCCCCCCTACTCGATTTATGTGATCCGTTCCTTCAATGCACACCCGCCGCCAGCCAGCAAAATTATAATGGACAACTTGGACAGAAAGCATTGGAGTTTTGTGGGATAAAGGTCCGCCTTCATCGGGGACGCTCAGAAGAGTTTCAGTGGGTTGGACAGTTCTAAGCTTCGTTGTATGAAATGGCTCACAATTTGAATGAATACTGAACGACATATCTACCATCACTGATTCACTAGACTGAAACCTGGGGTGACAGCTAAGATTAGGTTTTAGTCACAAAAAACGAAATCACAGAAAACAAAACTGATAACCTTGCTGGGGACGTGCATTTGCCTGAAGGAGACCAATCAGTAACTAATTCTACCATCCGATGACAAGCAGAGGTATCCAGAGGCATCCACCTTCTGTGGAACTCACGTTACACCACCATCGCGGTGCGAGCAGCAGTTTAAGTTAAAATGAATACCTTAATATGACTGAACTGAGAAATTGAAAGCAGTTGCTACTGGACTGAGTAGCTGCACCGATTATATACAGGGTTATTATATACAGGGTTATTATATACATCATGGCATCCTGTACCTACTGCAGAGCTGGTGGATATTCACGCCATTTAACCGACTGGTGCTGATTGGGAGAGTTGAGGGTCTTTGTCTTCTATCGATAATGCTACATATTCAGTTTACTTTAAAAATCACTTTCCTTTCACTTCTGATTTACGTCACATTCACACACTGCACGGACATTTCAGTAAAATAGTACGAGTCAGTGGGAAGTCAAAGATATTAATCGAAATGATGTATTTTTGGTCCTGCTGCCTGTTCAAAGCCATAAATGATGGTATTCCAGCTGTACAGCGCTTGATTTCATGGGTAGTATCAGCAGGCAGCTTGTCTACTAATGACCTGAAAGCTCTAGACATATACTTCACCATGTATCCATATTTCATATAAAACAAACCTTTTTGTTCATTTATGTGTGGATGAAAGTTTCTTATGGCAATCGAATAGATCAAATTAAGATAACTAGCTGTTAATGGTTAAATAAAGTAACCGGAGTCTCTCTGTCTACTATACATAAACCCAATCTGAATCTGAACATTAGTGCTATCGATTACTCTTAAATCAGGTGCAGAGTTTATTGTTTAACTGTAGATAAGATGTAGTAATATTAAAACAGAAGCAGGATGGAATCACTCTTGCTGTTTCCCAGGCTGGCTGGCTGGCATTAGAGTATACTGAGAGAGTGCTGTGAGTATACAGAGTGTGCTGAGAGTGTGCTAAGAATGCGCTGAGAGTATACTGATAATGGGTGGAGGGTGTCTTGAGAGTAAGCTGAAAGCATGTTGAGGGTGTGCTGAGAGTAACCTGATAGTATATTGATAATGTGTTGAGTATACTGAGAGTAAGGTGAGAGCATACTGATAACGAGAGTATACTGGTACTCATATGATATCAGCCAGAGGAGGATGGGTTCCAGTCTTGGTTCCTCTCAAGGTTTCTTCCTCATGCTCTTGAGTTTTTCCTTGCCTCTATCGCCCTTGGCATGCTCACTGGGGGCTTGGACTCAGACACTTGCAAACTGTTGTAAAAAGTGCTATATAAATACATTTTGATTGATTGATTGATTGATAATGTACTGAGAGTATACTCAGAGTAAGCTGGGCATAATTTATGAGTAATATGGCTGAAGGTGTCAAAGCCAGACTTCAGTGATCTGAGCTCCAGTCTACTGCACTGCTGTGGTGTGATATGTAATAGGCCATTCAAGTTAGGCAAAAACCCCATCCTCAGGCTGAAAGAGTTTTGAATGGCCTGATAGGTCTCAGAAATACCACCGGGCCGAACAGCCAGCAGAGCTGCAGAAAGCGTTTAGGTTGGCGTGAGTGGCACTGGAGCTGAGGGAGTTCCGGGAGACTTTCTGCAGGAATCTGCATTACTTCAGAGGGTTTACATGTTTTTTTCTCGACTGCATTACCCTTCGTCTGCAAGACATGCTTCTTAGTCACTCCTCTCTGAACTGAGATCTTGATTGATGACTGTAATAAATCACAGAATTAATTCAATTAAGCAACTGGTGACGTATGTGAGTTGTCGTGGATGTTAACTAGTGTCTAACAGGCTAACAGCACGGTCCTTTTCATTAAACCATCAGCAGAAGTGAACGTGTGTATTTGTAAGCCTCCCAGGCCAACGCTGGAAGTGTAAAGAGACACAGGCAAATTGAAAGTGTAATGAGTGTGAAAGGTGTTGAGGCAGGACTGCGGTACGGGTCCGATAGCCGCTTCCTTGGTGGGGAGTCATATAATGAATGTGGACAGACTTTAGTAGGGCATCTCTCTAAGGTGGGGGACTGGAGAATAGCTTTATACCTGTGCAGAAGAGTCCCGCGGCCCCCCCACGGGGGGTTATGATGGGGTCATGTGAGAGGTTCGGCCCGGTGTTCTGAAACTGTGATGTGTAGTGATTTCATGTGTTTAGGTCTGTACACAATGAGGTGATTTAAAAAACAAACAAAGGTTGGCAAGTGATTTGCACGTGAATTATCTCAATGAAACGTGAAATGTGACATATTTGTCAATTGTGATTTTCACCTCAATCAAAATGTACCCTTCGCATTTACCCATCTGTGCAATTAGAACACACACACAAACACACACTAGTGACTACTAGGGGGCTGCGGTGCACACATGCCCAGAGCGGTGGGCAACCCTAGCCCGGCACCCGGGGAGCAGTTGGGGTTAGGTGCCTTGCTCGAGGGCACCTCAGTCATGGCCTCAGGTCTGGGAATCCAACTCACGACCCTCCGGTCATGACTGATGGATGCTTTTAGTATCTGTATTTAGTTTATTTAGTGTGAGTGTGAGTGCATATATGTATGGTGTGTGTGTATACATGTATGTGCATATGCATGTGTATTGTATTTGTGTTCATATAAACATCTTGTAGTTTTTTTCAACAAAACATACTGATAGAAATATCTGTGTATGTGTGTGTGTGTGTGTGATGATTGTGTGACATTGCCCACTGCAGTATGAAATGAAAGAATAGAAAGAGTAACTTCTATTTACTGAGAAACCTCTATTGTTTCATAAAAAAAAAACAAGGTCTATAAATGACAATAAAAATATTCAGAGTTTGATAAGAGAGGAAGAAAAAAAACATTGCCAGGGTTTTGCTCCTGGTTACAGTTGATGAATCATCTAATCCTTCTCAGCAAACATGCTCTGGATACAGAGTTGGACTAGATGCTTGCAGATATCTCCCCCTCCGAGCTCACCCATATATCATTCCCTCCACCACCCGAGTAGACAGTCAATAAACAGCCCTGCTTGCAAACGCCGCAGTGCCTGGGCAGGCAGGTGGGGATGGTGGTGGGGGGTGGGGGGTGGCTGGTGCGGAGGCTGCCCCGGGAGCAGTGGTGTTCAGCGATCACGTCAGGCTGCTTCTCCGGTTGGTTTTGTATTCGCTTCGCCCCGCACTACTGATCATGCCTCGTGCAGCTAGTCACGCCTCGTTCCGGTTGCCACGCATCAACACTTGTTGTTCATGCTCCCCTCAGGTGGTGCTGCCACACTCCACCAATCACGCCTCACTTAATCAACCACACCCCTCTTTGTGGGTCACGCCCATGTGCATGGTCATGTCCATCTCAACCATCGATGCTCCCTTGACCGGTCAAGCCCATGGCTGATCACACCCCTCTGACCCCCTCTGACTGGTCACACTCTCCTCTTGACTAGTCAGCCCAAAGAGGCACTTGCAAGGTGCAGTCATCCATAAAGCACTGGTTATACACGAGCACACACACACACACACACACACACACACACACGCACACACACACACACGCACGCACGCACGCACGCACACACACACACACACACACACACACACACTCACACAGATCACCGTGAAGTGTGATGAATTTGAGCCAGAACAGTTAGAAAACAGACTAATGAGCCAGAACAGTTAGAAAATAAACCACAAATCCCAGTGATCTGAAAGTACTTTCCAGGTACCTGCTGAGGAGATACACGTGTGATTGTCGACTCTGCACAGGCTTTCAGACCCCTGATGCGTCTGCGAGAAAAATACAAGACTAAAAGCAGAAAGAAACAAGACGATTGGTTGGTTTTATTAAAAAGCCACACACTGCTTATCGTGAAGCATTTGCGCCAGTAGAAAACCGAAGGCATAATGAAGGTACTATACATGAGCTGTTATATAGGCTGTATGAAATAGAGGTCAGCTAAAAGCACACAAGTGACTGGATCAGAACGTCCTGCATGGCCTCCACATGACCTGCACAGTAAAACCGGCCGAGTTAAATGAATTTCTACATTATTAAATGAACTCCTGCAATATTAAATGAACTCCAGCCGAGGTTATTTTTAGTGCACTGGCTGTGTGATGATAAGAACACAAAAGATGCAACGGAAGAGTTACTCTGTTAAAATAAAATGGAGTCATCCTTGAATGGATGTGAACACACGAACACGCCCGCATACACACACACACACACACACACACACACACACACACACACACATATGTTATGTGTACACATCCTTGTAAGGTGCTCTCTACTGAAAATACATTACATAAAGGAAAATGTAGATAAATGAAATGTAGAAGTCTTCTGCAGTGTACACTTTGTTGGGTGACTTGCTTTAGATGTGTGTGTGTGTGTGTGTGTGTGTGTGTGTGTGTGTGTGTGTGTGTGTGTGTGTGTGTGTGTGTGTGTGTAATTGATTTTTTTGTCCCTCTGAGGTGCTAGGTGGAGATGAAAGGTGAGACTATGAGGATGAAGGGCGAAGGAGAAGTAATGAAGAGAAGAACAGAAACATCCAACAGCCTACACACCACCTCCAGCCACCAGAACCTCCACCACCCCCAACCCTCCGGCACTGTTTCTCATCTGCATTTTACATGCACCGATAATACTGTTTTTTCCCCTCTTTTCCCTTTTTTCAGAATACTCATGGTTTTGGATGAGGACGTGTTTTTAGCACTTCTGTGTGGGAGAGGTGCATCCTGAAGGACTCCGTGGCTTTTAAAACAGTGAGGGTTTCAAACACGCTGCCAGGAAGCATCACGCAGACTCCAGGTTTAAGTTATCCACCATTTAACATACATGTCTAGCTCACTATGGCCTTTATAATTCACTGATGAATTGAATCAAGTGTGTTTCTTTGTGTATTTCCTTATTGTCCATTTGTACTACACTCTGAAGGCTACTGCACAATTTTCCCAGGGAAAGAGGTGTGGACCAACCCAAATATTCTCCTTAGAACTTCGACCGACCTCAATCTAATCTGGGCCGTGTCCAGGTCTGTTGGACTTGGTCTCCTGGGAGGAACCCTTCTTTTCCCCCCTTCATGCCAATTTAGTTAGAGGTGTGTAGATCTTGGAGACTGTAGGTTAAGTTTTGGGTGTGTCAAAGCCCAGCATGGATGCAGTCTTTAAGAGCAGCCCCATGTGCTGTCTCTGGTTTCTCACTAGATCGTTTGAGAAGACCATGAGAAAGGTGCGTCATGGAGACTCTGCACTGGACGTCATCCAAGACGCGGGTAGCCCAGGGAGATCGGAGTTCTCCTCTCCACAATTAGCTGGCCACGTCCCTATCTTTCATTCTCTATGATTGTGTTTTCAACAGCATGTTGTACCCTTAATCACTCCACTCATCCCCTTCATCACTCTGATGATTGGCCCTGTGCGCTGCTGTAACTGAAAATCTCCAGCTTCTTTTTCTCAGACTTAGTGTTTTACACTCATGTCCTAATTTCAACATGGAAAGGTTTTTGCATTGCTCTCTTTAAATGCAATTTTATGCAAATTGATAATTACTGTAATTACCATAGAAACTAACTCAGTACATATCCAGTATTTTGCTACGCTCTTTATTTAAATTTATTAGCGTACATTTAAATCTCTTAATTTTAATATGTTTCTCCTATGCCATAATAAATTGTTGTGCATGGGGAGAGAGAAAAGCTTCTGCGTTAAAGCTTCTTTAAATGCATTGGCATAAAATCAAACACTACAGCTCCTAGTATTCATACTCTTCAATATCTCAAATCAGCCAGAGCTAGCATGTCTAGATTCTGTTAGTGGTGGAATGTGCTCTTGGTAGCGAAGGAAGGGAACTCGTCATCAGTTTTAATTCTGGATCTTTACAGGATATGTGAATGTGGCAGCTCGGTGTGCTGATATTAATGCTTCTGCTGCAGAACCCATTCAAATGCTTCAAGATTTTAGGACGTGCAAAAGTGCAGCGTTTTTCTTCGTATTGATCACTACGTGTTAGCAGTTTACCTCAAAAGTGCAGCTCACAGGTTCCTTAGGGCAAATGTAAAAAGGCTAACCAAAAAATGATTCATAAAGTGCTTTTTAAGAGGAGGTGCGAATCTACACCCGTGTCCAATAGGAGTGCATGGTTTAATGTAAAATATTTAAGAGAAGTAAAGTGTGACTTTTAAAATGACATCCCAGATAAACTGCTCTATCATTTTGATTGCCATCTTCACTCTCTCTCGTCCCTCTTTAGAGATACCCCAGTCTACCGTCTCTGTTCGGTGTATTCCACATTCCTGCTTTCTCTTTTGAGTCTTCCCTGTCTGCGCTGTCTCTCTGCCATTTTCCCTGGCTACAGTCTCTCTCAGGAGTATTCCCATTCTATGATCTTTCTTCTCTGTCCGATGTCTTCTCTGTATCTCACCTTTAAAGCCTTTAGTGTGATCCTCGCCAAACAGGCTTCTGGTTAGCATCTCGTCTCCGTCAGGAAAATGAAACGATTCCCTGAACGTTTGCGCTAAGGTCAGCGCCTCCCTCCTGAGTGATGGCTCTGGGGTGGGTGGAGGTGGCGGATAATAACCTGGATATTTGTTTGGCTCAGCTCCACGTCAGCCGTTTCACTGCACGCCAGAGGTATGCCGTCGGAGAGACTCGATACACCGTTGCGGGCGCCGGGGGTGATGGGGCCTCTTCCTCAACCCCTTTCTCTGCCCCACACGTCTCCTTTGTGGGGCCGTGTAATGGAGCTGGCATTTTTAGTGCCAGGGGCAGCTGCATGATAAGCCCTCAACCCCTCCTCCACCTCCACCACCCCTCCCCTGCCAAACCCTCCGCCCCCAAACATAAACATACATGCACATCATTCAGCACTCTGGCAGCCAGCCACAGAAAGCTACACAAAGCTCTCACAGCAAACGGCTCCATGAGGTCAAAGAGGACTCGGATCTAGCCAAAGGCCAATGAGGCCGAGCCGGTCCAATGCCAGTGATGAAGCTGAATGACAGTGATGGAGCTGATCCTGGCTGATCCTGGGTCCCGGCACCGAAACAGGTACAGGTTCACCAGAACAACCGTGTGACTCACAGCTAAAGTCTGTGTTGCATCCTCGTTTAGACAATTAACAAAATAAATTCATTCAGCATTCCAGACAGGCTTCCTCCATGAACACCCATGCGCTGTACAAATGACGATGTTTTGTTTCATGAAGAAACTCATTTTCGAGAGCATAAAGGCTAGAATTGTAGCTTAATTTCAACAATGAACAGCCTCTGCATTAATCATACTTAAACAATGAAAAACATAATGTTACAAACCAGCCTACTAAACCAGGGCAGAGCTAAACAAGCTCTAAAGAAGTGAGGAACCAAAGCTGTTATGCGTTGCCAGGGTCACTCTGTTTTGTCACTTTCAGTAGGCTCTCTGTGGTCCCATATATGTAACAATAACCCTGAATCTTCCTTTGTTCCCTTTAGTAGCTCTGAGGTTCATCAAATTCTCACCATACACTACTAAATATGATATGGTAATGTCACCATGCTGGTGAGGGCACCATTTTTTGTGATTGCTTACATGCTTTATAAATGTTGTCTCATTGTGTCAAACCTACACACAATGAGTATTGACGTATTGCCAAATGGGACCCAGTGCTTGGAGATAATCGGCTCACATCTATGTCAAAATGAAGCTCTGCAATCAGAACCAGGCAGAATGTCGCCTTTACATCAGAGTCATACACACATGCAGCATCTGAATCACCGTTCCACAGGAGCGGCAGCACACTGGTGTCCGTTACACTACACCTCTGTCTTCATTACTTTGTCCTTTAGGATTCTCATTCGGGCTTCTGTTAAAAGTCTACTACTCACATTTCTATGAATATATAGTAAGAAGAAATAGTTTTGTTTGAGGTTTTTACAGAATAACTGTAAAATTACAATACATAATCAAGTATTTCTCATGAAAGCGAAAATAATTACAGTAAATTATTATAAAGTTTTTTATGAGACTGTAAGGGAGGAGGTGGATAAGTTAAGGATCCTGAATTCTGTTAGGATCTGGTGGATGCTAACATTCGCCTGATCTGCATCGCCAGCAGTGTAATCCCTGGCTGGGCTGCAGGGAAGATATCACCTTAGGCCCACCATGGGCATGTGGCTGGCAGTCACGCACTTTCTAACAGCGAGCTGAACAGAATTCCTCGACTGGATGGAGAAACAGGGAATAAGGGAGAAGTATAAAAGCATCATGTCATTGTGGATGGTGACACAGTCCCGGACCTCAGCCATGTGGTAGAAACTAACGTTGTCCCAGATGACGACAAACTCAGGCTTCTCTGGTCTGACTTGTACGACTGAATCAACTCAATCGACTGAAGCTTCCAGAAATGTGATTATGTATGTGTTTTTATATGGGTTTAGAAATGTGATTATATATGTGTTATTATATGGGTTTAGAAATGTGATTGGGTGAGTGTTATTATCTGGATCTAGAAATATGATTGTGTGAGTGTTATTATCTGGATCTTGAAATATGATTATGTGAGTGTTATCTGGATCTAGAGGGGCATGGTGTTATTGTTTTAATTGTCATTAGTAATTTTATTAGTATTTTAGCATGTTATAGTTGCTGTTTTTTTACCATATAATTAATAATCTTGTCTGTTTTTACATTTACTACCTACTCTGTAAAGCACTTTGACCCAGCCGAGGCTGTTCTGTAAAGGGCTATACAAATAAAGTTGAGTTGAGTTGAGTTGGTGATGGAGACGATGGCGAATCGTACTTCCTGGCCATGGGCCTTCACTACACATAGCTAAATGAAAAAATTACTGTAGTATAATATATTATAGTATAATGTGCAACATATTACCTACACAACTTCTGTATCATTTAACCACCAAATGCCAGTCAGTTAGAAGTCCAAACATCACAATTCGTTCAAAAATGTCAGCAAATTATTAAAAGCTGAATACTTATTTATTAGAAACATACCTAGCAATTCACTGACAATATCCTGCTATTCCATCCTTTCCGCTTGTAAAACCCCACAGTAGTGCTGTCTAGGAGCTGCTAACTAACTAGCACACAAGCTAAAAGCTCACGAGGCACCAACCATGCAGAACAGACGTACTAGGTAGAGGTGGGTGGATCGATCCAAATATCGATAATATCGATACCAACTCTGGTATTGATATTGAACAATACTTGTGTAAAAAGATCGATACTCTAGCTTTTTTCTCTCTCACACGCACTGACTGCTGTGCACGCGGATTCATCAAAGTCTCCTCTGTCTGTAAGAGCAGCGTTGCATCACACAGCACGGAGCAGCGACCCGCCCCCCTCTCGTCTTTTGTTGTTGCATCGTCACGTGGCTCAGTGGCGCCAGTCAAACAGCCATGCAGGTAGACTCAGCATGGCCCAACCAATCAGCGCTCTCCTTGAGTCGACACATCACAGTACGGAGAGAGACCCCACAGGAGTATTGAAATGTCCGAGAGGAAGAGAAGTACAGAAATCCCTCGTTTATCACGTTTATGCACTATATACTGTAATTCGTACTATTTTATTATTTATATAATTCCTTTATTGTTAGAATTAATATTTGTAATATATTTGTCTATATTTAGGGATTTTTTCATGTAAAAATTTATAAAATATATATTTTTCCACCGATTGAATGACGCAGAAAACATATTTTATAGAAGATATTTTATTAATATCTTATAAAAACCTGCAAAAGAGTGAAGCCGCACAAGATGAAGCATGAGGTTGCGTTGGATCACTGTATATAATATATGTAATTAAGGCATTGAGATAATAACCTAGTACATTTGTAAAAGTGTTATCTAATATAACATTAGATTAAGCTTTAATTATTCCACAACAGGGAATATTATAGAATTAAAGCAACAGGCAAGTGCACATAGTGCAAACTAAATTTCATGAGGATTGAAAGATATGAGATGAGAGGTGGTCTAGAAAAAATATTATGAACAATTTAACTTCAAGGAATATTTACACAGCCATACAAGTATGAAATTTATAGAGACTTTAAACATACTGTCACGTTGAGGACCCCGGCCCCTCCCTTTTGGGCGTGTGTCTACGTCGTCTGCGTCTACTCGTCTGCGTCTGTATCTCCGTGGGGGCGGTTATGTCCTGTGAATATCCGTCTCACCTGTGGCTCGTCTCGTAATCACGCGGGGCTTATGTGGTTTGTCTATTTAATGTGCGCTCGCGCAGTGTCCTGTGCTCGTCGTCAGGGGCGGACTGGGGAGAAAAAGTGGCCCGGGAGTTCCTGACAGACTGGCCCACTAATATATATATATATATGTGTATGTATGTATGTATGTATGTATATGTGTATATATATATATATATATATATATATATATATATATATATATATATATATATATATATATTATGGCAAGCCGTTCAGGAAAAAACTATATATATAGAATGACTGCTAAGTCTGAATATATGGAATGAAACCTGAGAATATGGAATGAAGTCTGAATATATGGAATGAAACTTGAGAATATTGAATGAAAGTCTGAATATATGGAATGAAACCTGAGAATATGGAACGAAAGTCTGAATATATGGAATGAAAGTCTGAATATATGGAATGAAAGTCTGAATATATGGAATGAAAACCTGAATATATGGAATGAAAGTCTGAATATATGGAACGAAAGTCTGAATATATGGAACGAAAGTCTGAATATATGGAATGAAAACCTGAATATATGGAATGAAAGTCTGAATATATGGAATGAAACCTGACGTCACTTGCGCCATTTTATGCTTTCAGTTTGTGGTACCAGGTATGGTGGCAGGCTCGTTTGTTTGGCAGCATTTTGGGTACCCGGTAGAAATTATAAATGGCAAGAGAGTGACTGATAAGACACTGACCATATACAAACATTGTATGAAAATAATGCCGCACACCGCGGCCAATACGAGCACGATACAGAGACATTTACAGCACCACCACAGCTCAGTACTCAGATCAACATATCTCACTTGGTAGCAGGGACAGAACGGCGCTTTGGCAAGTTGAGACAGCAGGATATCGGGAGCAGTGTGGCGATGTTAATATTCTTAAAAATGAACATGGCAGTGTAGTTGCAGCAAATTCAGTGACATACTTGGTCAGGCTCTGTTTGAACTATTTGCACTCTGTAGCCTATTGACAGAGAAAAACTTTTTGTTTTGCACATAATAAAGTGAGTCCCCGCTTAACGACGGGTCTGGTTGACGGACCGGAGTTACGACCAACTTTTTATGTTATTTTGTGCGGTGCGCGGAGGAGCAGTGGCAGCACAGTGGAGTGTTGTGCACGAGAACATTGTTCGTTTTTTTCTATACTGTATTTACGATCAAAGCGTATCTAAATCTGGGGTCGCGCTTAACGACGGACTTTTCGGTCTAACACCGTCGTTAAGCGGGGACTCGCTGTATTGTTTGCGCTTGAAAAAAGGAGAAATATTTTTATTTATTTTATTTTAACTTTTATGAAATTTTATTTTAATTTCAATTTGTAGGACAAGTTTATTAAGTTCATGCTTGCATCATGCATGTTAAGAGTTCTAATAAAACATTTCAAAATGCATGTGTAACTCAGTTAAATAAAAGTATGTTGTCCAGTCATATAATTTGTCATTTTAGTTTCCTTAAAATCTCGTCACGTCTCGTTCTCGTGAACCCAATATCGTGTATCGTCACACCCCTAGCAGTAATCCTCAGTATGGAGGAGATGATAAACACCCTGACCAGTCCACGAGCTATGGTGGCGTACTGCTTACAAGCAGAATAAATAGAACATTTCTCCATAGTACTGCTGGCTAGCATGCTATCAGCGGTGATTCGCTTGATTCGGAGCTGCGGTTTGCAGGGTTGCCACACACGCCATAGATTTCTCACGCTGAAAAAAAATCTAGTTTATTTATCTCTGATCTACATCTATGATTCAATGAGTTACTAGTTCGCTCTGGCGCCAACACTGGTGATCGATCGATTTAAGCCTGGTTTATACTTGACGCGTCGCGAGCGTCGAGGGTCCGCGGCGAAAATGATGTAATCGCAGTGGCTCCGTCCATGCGCGAGGGTCTCGCACGTTGTCGATTCGTGAGGTCGTACACCTCTCGAATTTTGTAACTTAGCGCGTGCCGCGCCTCAGCGCAATGAACAAAGTCTTGTTTGCAGGGTTCATACACCTTTATAAGGTAGAATTAAAGCACTTGTACGTCACTTTCAAGGTCCAGTTCAATATTTCCCAGCACGTTAAACTTAATTAAGTTAAATATTTATACATATACTTAAAATGATTCGAAATAATTCGCTTTTAATCACATTATTTAATGGTTGTTTATTTTCAAAACGCCCAATCTTAACGTCTTCGCGTTCTCTCATGTTTTGTCCTGGAATTACAAGAGGCTCATATTTGTTAATTTAATACAAGAGAACTGTTCAGTCAGACAGATATATGTTGTGAAACGAAGTAGTTACAATTTCCTATAATTACCACAAACTGAAAACACAAAACGCCGTGAGTGCGTCAAAGACGTCAGTTTTCATTCCATATATTCAGGTTTTCATTCCATATATTCAGACTTTCATTCCATATATTCAGATTTTCATTCCATATATTCAGGTTTTCATTCTATATATTCAGGTTTTCATTCAATATATTCAGACTTTCATTCAATATATTCAGACTTTCATTCCATATATTCAGGTTTTCATTCAATATATTCAGATTTCATTCCATATATTCAGACTTTCATTCCATATATTCAGACTTTCATTCCATATATTCAGGTTTTCATTCCATATATTCACTTTCATTCCATATATTCAGACTTTCATTCCATATATTCAGGCTTTCATTCAATATATTCAGACTTTCATTCAATATATTCAGACTTTTATTCAATATATTCAGACTTTCATTCCATATATTCAGACTTTCATTCCATATATTCAGGTTTTCATTCCATATATTCAGACTTTCAAGTGGTGAAAGTCTGAATATATGGAATGAAATCTGACGTCATCGACGCACTCGCGCCATTTTGTGCTTTCAGTTTGTGAACCGGGTATGGCGGCAGGCTGCTCGTTATGAGTGAGGCATCTCGTAATTCAGGGAAAATTTCTCCATAGTAGTTGGCTAGCGTGCTATCAGCTGTGACTGGCCTGATTCAGAGGTGCAGTTTGTATGTGTAATCATACTTCATGTTCAGATTCACACTGAAATCGTCAGAACAATACACCAGAAGCGGTAACCGCATCGCATGATGCGGCACAAAGGGCTTCCATACGGGAAGATAAACCTCTCAGTCCTCCTCAAACTGAACAGTGTGCAGATCCGCGCAGCACGGACTGGTTACCTGCGCAGTACACTGTGTCTGGACATACATACTGACTGACAACACGGCGCACATCAGCTGATCAGTGGGCCGCGCAGAGCGGGTCCATAGTTTACATCAGTGACTGTGTTTCAGCCATTCACACAGATATATATGCACTATTACAATACTACTGAATGAATGGCACTGTATGAATGTTCTGTAGGTCCAGTCGTATTGCACAAGTCACCGTCCGCGCTGCGCGGACATGCACACTGGTTCGGTTTGAGGAGGACTGTGAGAGTTGTATCTTCCCATATGGAAGCCCTTTGAACATGAGTAAATTTACACAAACACCGCAGCTCCGAATCAAGCTAATCACCGCTGATAGCATGCTAGCCAGCAGTACTATAGAGAAATGTTCTATTTATTCTGCTTGTAAGCAGTACGCCACCATAGCTCGTGCACTGGTCAGGGTGTTTATCATCTCCTCCATACTGAGGATTACTGCTAGGGGTGTGACGATACACGATATTGGGTTCACGAGAACGAGACGTGACGAGATTTTAAGGAAACTAAAATGACAAATTATATGACTGGACAACATACTTTTATTTAACTGAGTTACACATGCATTTTGAAATGTTTTATTAGAACTCTTAACATGCATGATGCAAGCATGAACTTAATAAACTTGTCCTACAAATTGAAATTAAAATAAAATTTCATAAAAGTTAAAATAAAATAAATAAAAATATTTCTCCTTTTTTCAAGCGCAAACAATACAGCGAGTCCCCGCTTAACGACGGTGTTAGACCGAAAAGTGTCGTTAATCGCGACCCCAGATTTAGATACGCTTTGATCGTAAATACAAAAACGAACAATGTTCTCGTGCACAACACTCCACTGTGCTGCCACTGCTCCTCCGCGCACCGCACAAAATAACATAAAAAGTTGGTCGTAACTCCGGTCCGTCAACCAGACCCGTCGTTAAGCGGGGACTCACTTTATTATGTGCAAAACAAAACGTTTTTCTCTGTCAATAGGCTACAGAGTGCAAATAGTGCAAACAGAGCCTGACCAAGTATGTCACTGAATTTGCTGCAACTACACTGCCATGTTCATTTTTAAGAATATTAACATCGCCACACTGCTCCCGATATCCTGCTGTCTCAACTTGCCAAAGCGCCGTTCTGTCCCTGCTACCAAGTGAGATATGTTGATCTGAGTACTGAGCTGTGGTGCTGCTGTAAATGTCTCTGTATCGTGCTCGTATTGGCCGCGGTGTACGGCATTATTTTCATACAATGTTTGTATATGGTCAGTGTCTTATCAGTCACTCTCTTGCCATTTATCATTTCTGCCGGGTACCCAAAATGCTGCCAAACAAACGAGCCTGCCACCATACCTGGTACCACAAACTGAAAGCACAAAATGGCGCAAGTGACGTCAGGTTTCATTCCATATATTCAGACTTTCATTCCATATATTCAGGTTTTCATTCCATATATTCAGACTTTCGTTCCATATATTCAGACTTTCGTTCCATATATTCAGACTTTCATTCCATATATTCAGACTTTCATTCCATATATTCAGGTTTTCATTCCATATATTCAGACTTTCGTTCCATATATTCAGACTTTCGTTCCATATATTCAGACTTTCATTCCATATATTCAGACTTTTATTCCATATATTCAGACTTTCATTCCATATATTCAGACTTTCGTTCCATATTCTCAGGTTTCATTCCATATATTCAGACTTTCATTCCATATATTCAGACTTTCGTTCCATATTCTCAGGTTTCATTCCATATATTCAGACTTTCATTCCATATATTCAGACTTCATTCCATATATTCAGACTTCATTCCATATATTCAGACTTCATTCCATATATTCAGACTTTCATTCCATATATTCAGACTTCATTCCATATATTCAGACTTCATTCCATATATTCAGACTTAGCAGTCATTCTATATATATAGTTTTTTCCTGAACGGCTTGCCATAATATATATATATATATATATATATATGTGTGTGTGTGTGTATACTGTATATATACTGTATATGAATCTATACATGGCACGTAATGTATATGACGGCGTTTATTGTCATATGGACAATATTAATTCCAGCAATAATATGATTACAAAGCCACATAGTGGCTTTTAAATAGTCCATCATAAGACCACCAAACAGTGCATCCTAAAGAACAACCTACAACAACGTGGGTATTTCTTCCTCTCACCTATTTGTGGTGGTTAGTTTTAATCTAAGAATTTCAATAGCTTTAAAAAAAAAAGTGCTCTGGAACCTTTAAGACCGCCACTTGCGTCCGTGTTAACCGTGTTAAGGTAATTTGTACATGGTGCTTTAGACATTGCAGAGGCGACAGCAGTACATTTAAAATAACATGTTATCTACTGCTGTATGTTTTCGTAGTCCGGCCCGGACAAGTTATTTTTTTCTGATCTTCGCTGCATACCGTCAGCCCGCATCAGCTGGCCCAGTCCGCGGCCCGGTCCAACTCGTTCATCAGGGTTGCCAACTTTTGACGTTCGCTTGGAGTGAGATTTTAACCTGGAGCCGGTGGCGAGTGTATTTTGTTGAGCGGGGGGGGGGTTGGGGGGGTGTGTCGAACGAAAGTTGTTCAGCAGGGGGGGTGGGGGCTGGGGGGTGGCGAACGTAAAATGGACACAGATTCAGTGTTATATCATCGGTGGATGGCGCCAGAGCTAGCGAACTAGTAACTGAATCATGTATACTGAAACTGAAGTATGTATTGAATCATATATGTGGATCTGAGGTAAATAAACTGGATATTTTTTTTCGGCGTGAGAGCGTGTGAAAACGGTCAAATGCGTGTGTCTCACGCTCAATGCGTGAGAGTTGGCAACCCTGCGTTCATGTATTTACAGGATCAGTCCGCGGCCGCGCTGAGCAGGTTAGTCTGACTGGAGCGGGGGGGAGGTAATAACACCGTTAAACAGCAGCGTGACTTCGGACTACGTGCTGCAGTGGCTCCTCCACGAGCTGAGTTAAACCACCGACGGCCAACGGCCCGGCGGCCCACCGGCCCACTAACCCATCGGCCCACCGGGGAAATCCCCGGTAGCAATGTATGCCAGTTCGCCCCTGCTCGTCGTTGTCTAAAGTTTACACGTATCCGTGATCGTTTCATGTTCTTCGTGCGCTTTACACGCTATATGTTGATTAAGATAAAAGTGACGTCAGTCATAAGGAGGATTCTGTGTCTCGTCCTTCGTCAACCCACGAACGTCACGGAACGACGAGCCGTCTGAGACACCCGAGAATGCCAGGCTACACAACCCGGCCAAGGAAGTGCCAGCATCCCAGCAAGCGACGCCACGCCTCTTCCCCTGCCCAGCGCCACGATGCCGCCGTCAACCCCGAGCTGATGGAGCAGGACTCGCTGTGTGCGTCCCTGCTGCGTCAGGCTCGGGAGATCCCTGTCCCAGAGATGGCGAAGAAGCTCCGCCAGGAGGCTCTGCGGATTTGGGAGATGCGCCACCCCTCTTCCTCCAGGGAGCACTCACCCCTGCGGGTGGGTTCGTTCGAGCTTTGCTCGGTGGAGAAGACCCCGGAGAGCGAGTTTGGGGAGGAGGACTCTCCAAACGAGGAGGAGGAAGAAAAGGAAGACTGTCCGCCCTCCGTGTGTACCGCTCCCATCGTAGACTACGGTGGGGAGGAGGAGGAGCAGGATGGCGACGACAGCTACCCCCCCTCCGTGTGTACCGCTCCCACCGTAGACTACGGTGGGGAAGAAGAGGAGGAAGACTACCCTCCGTCGGAGCGCTCCGCCTCCACCGAAGACTACAGTGGGGAAGAAGAGGAGGAAGACTACCCTCCGTCTGAGCGTTCCGCCTCCACCGAAGACTACAGTGGGGAAGAGGAGGAGGAAGACTACCCTCTGTCCGTGTGCTCGGGTGGCTCCGGGCGCACGGATGATGGGTCATACACGGAGGAGGAAGAGGAGGAGAGGTCATCCCCTTTGGAGCTCTCCGCCGGGACGGTGAAGGGGAGGAGTCCGGAGGTGGGCTCATCCTCCCAGCGCTCCCCAGGTAGCGAGATGGACTGTTCCCGGGGTGGCAGCCCGGAGCAGTCCGTGAGCTGGAGCCATGGTAGTGAGGAGGCGATGGAGGAAGAGGAAGTCACTCCCATTGCCGGGTCCAGAGGGAGATCGCGCAGCGAGGGGAGGGTCTAGCCGCGCTGCACCAGACGCGTCCGCCAGCCGCGCTACACCAGGCGCGCTGTACCAGGCGCGTCCGCCGGCCGCGCTGCACCTGATGCGTCCGACAGCCGCGCTGCACCCAGCGGAGGGTTTGCAGCGAGGGCAGGAGGAGGACTACCCACCGCAGCGCCTGCAGCACCCGTGGCTCCCGTGCTCTCCTCACTGGTCGCTCTCCTCCTGGTGCGAAGCCTGGCGCCCGTTACGTGTTTGTCTGTTCCGGTGTTTGTGAGTTTTCCCGTATGTTTGCCAAACCTCCTTTTCCCGTTTGTGCCTATTTGTGTAAGTGTACCTGTTTGTGTGCTTGTGAACGTTCCGTTGTGTGCGTCTAACGTCTTTTCCCCTGTCTTCCCAGGGAGGGTGTTCTAGGCGGTTCGTGGCGGACTCTTCGCCGAGGGTGGTCACCTCCCAGATGCAGGACTGAGCGCGTCGGATCCGCCCATCGACGTGGGTTCGGGGCACTCGGTCCTGTTGGCACCCCGGGACGGGTAGTGCCCTTGGTGGGAGCGTCTGTCACGTTGAGGACCCCGGCCCCTCCCTTTTGGGCGTGTGTCTACGTCATCTGCGTCTAATTGTCTGCGTCTGTGTATCTCCGTGGGTGCGGTTATGTCCTGTGAATATCCGTCTCACCTGTGGCTCATCTCGTAATCACGCGGGGCTTATGTGGTTTGTCTATTTAATGTGCGCTCGCGCAGTGTCTTGTGCTCGTCATTGTCTAAAGTTTACACGTATCCGTGATCGTTTCATGTTCTTCGTGCGCTTTACACGCTATATGTTGATTAAAATAAAAGTGACGTCAGTCATAAGGAGGATTCTGTGTCTCGTCCTTCGTCGACCCACAAACGTCACACATACAGAGGTAAAAAAAAATGATTAATGATTTTCTGTCATTTTTTTACTGTTTATTTAAGAAAAAACAATTGCAATTAAAGAAAATTCCTTTTTTTCCTATGATCTATTCTATTTAAAAGATAAACAGAAAGAAAGAAATAGAAAAGATCTAGTGAGGGGATAATTTTTATTCATTTTTGTATTTTTTTGTGTATTCTACTTGTTTGGGCAACACGGTGGCTTGGTGGTTAGCACTGGGGTCTTGGGATCAAGTCCCTGTCTGAGTGGAGTTTCCACGTTCTGTGCGTGGGTTTCCTCAGGTGTCTTCCAAAAACATGGAAGTTAGGTAAATTGGCATTCCTGACTAATTCTCCCTGAGTGTGTAACTGTGTGTCTCTGTTCAATAGAAAAGCAGATGTCTGTGCATGAATGTGTGTGCTTGTGTGCCTAGTGGTGGATGGTGCTCTGTCACTAGGGTCTGTCCTCTCTCCCCTTCCTGCACCCCATTCAGTCCTCCAGTGGGCTGTGGTTTCTGGTAGAGAGTACGCTGTGTCCAATTGACTGCCGCTTCTCGCCTGTGTGTGATTGGTTGTGTAAGACTTGTACCTGTGTTAAAATTGTAAAACGACCTTGGGTATCTTGAAAGGCGCTATATAAATTGAACATTCATTCATTCAAAAGAGATTTATTTTCCTAATGTTAAGGCAAGCTTTGTTTTGTTACTGTTGTTGTTTTGTTACCATTGTTTCTAAACAAAAATATTGATTGTGATAATAAAGTATTTTGTTGTCACATACAATGTTTGGTGAAATTGTATCCTAGATCTTTTGGATCCTTTGATCTATGAAGCTTAAATATTAAAAAAGTATTGGTATCGATATCGCCGATACTAGCCCTGTATTTACTTGGTATCGGATCGATACCACAATTCCTAGTATCGCCCACCTCTAGTACGAGGACCAGCGACAATACCCTGAGCACATTGGAGCATACCCCCACGATTCTAATTCGAAAGATGATTGGTTGATTAAACTGCCAATCCATAATAAAAGCTCTCAATGTAAAAGGCAGGTGTATGCGACAGATAAACAGAATGTCCTGGGGGAGGTCCTTTCACTGTTTTACCTAGAAACAACGGTGTGAAATATTCTGATTGGTCGATTTTTTATTTCAGCGCTGAGGTTTTTTTTTTTTTTTTCAGCACAAGCATTAAAAGTGGATTTGAAAGCCGATTTAGAGGAAAAATACAAATTATTGGTTATTAAGCATTATTAACATATATTACATAGAATAGATAAAGCATCTTTTTCAAGATCAATGGGCTTTCAGAGAAGGCCTTGAAGGCCCTGATGGTTCGCCACTGCTGCATACATGTTTACAAAACTCTCACAAAACAGCTGAGCCCACCTGTAGTCTAGATATAGGTATTCAGATACTATGTAAGTGTATTCAGGTGAGAGTGGGGGTGTTGTCTTTAAAAAGATATGATTGGTTTTTGGTTAGTTTTTCAACTTTTCAAAGTATGACGCAAAAAATGTGTTTTTACTTGAATGTCTTTGTTTAAGGCTTGTGAAGGTTTAAATGTTTTTGGCAAACCATTCACTTACAGTCAACAAAAACTGTACACACACCCCTGTTTACAACAAAAATGTCTGAGATCAGTGTTATCAGTGTTAAATTCTAAACAAGTAGACTGTACAAAGTGTTTTTGGGGGTTCTGGATTTGATTGGACCAATAAAGTATGATTGCAATAGTGAAACTGGATTATTTTAGGATCATGTCCATGTAATCAGGACTGTGACTAAGACTATGCATGATTGGCATCTTTATATGACCACTTCCTACCCTGTTGTGCATGGACGTGCTCGTACTGCACAAGCATGTTGGGTCCAATCCAGCTGTTTCACATGCTTCACCATAACTGTATGTTTTGCTGAATGTATTTGTGTGTGTGCATGCAAGTGTGTATGGGTGTGTGTGTACAAATAAATGCATGGGTGATGCAAGGCTGCATGTATGTGTGCAGATGCGCACACGTTTGTATATATAAGGATGTGAGAGAGAGAGAGAGAGAGAGAGAAAGAGAGAGAGAGAGAGAGTGTGTGTGTGTGTGTGTGTGTGTGTGTGTGTGTGTGTGTGTGTGTGTGTGTGTGTGTGTGTGTGTGTGTGTGTGTGTGTGTGTGTGTGTGTGTGTGTGAAAGTGTGCTTTCATGTGCTGCAGGTTTTGGAGATTGCACGTGGGTCTGAAACAGTTCCCCTTCCAATTTCTCCAGAGAGACGCACCATTTTCAATATGCTGATACCAAGCATTCACTTTCACTTTTACAAATGGCCTAGGATATTAAAATGAACACCCCTATCCTGGAATCCATTTACTGTCTGCTGCTTTAAAACCAGCTATGAATTGAAATAAATTTGTTCCTCCACCCTCAGGTAATATTCATTAAAAGAGTATTAATGAAAACAGCTGCCATCCTTGTCACCTCTTCACAAACCCAGTTTGAGTAAATCTCCTTTTTTAGAATCTCTTTTCACATTCAGTAAAGCTTTTTCATTCTTCTTTAAGAGCAGTGAAAGGGTGGGAAATTATGCTAACTGTCATAGGGTGTGTGGGTGTGTTAGAGAGAGATAGAGAGAGAGAGAGAGAGAGAGAGAGAGAGAGAGAGAGAGAGAGAGAGAGAGAGAAAGAGAGCAATTCTAATAAATTTCTATATAAAGGATGTATAGTGGATCTCAACTAAACAGCCGTTTCTCATTAAAGTTCTTCATTTACACTAAAGTATATGTGGTATTTTCTAGAGACCTGGAAGACTGAGGCTGAGGTGCTTCATTTGTCGTGTTGCCTGGTTGTTGTTGTGGTTCCTGGATCTGTTAGAGCCACTTGTCCAGCTTAAGGGTGTCGACTGTTCCCGTCCGCCTGGTCCACCCTGGTGAGAACCTTCCACACTCTGCTTGTGTTTCGCTACCTGCTACTTTTCCAGCTTTTCATATTCTTTCCTTTGGAGCTTTCCATCACTTGGGATTGCCACGTCTGTAAGCACTGCTGTGTCTTACCTGCTGTTGCGATGTCTGGTTGGTTCAACACTACTTCTTTATCTGTCTGGATTTGGAACTCCCGCAGGATCCGAGTCTCAATGGTTCCTCTCTGTGGTTCCCCCCATTTGCATGAGTAAATAGAGAGGGATGATATGATCAAATCTGAAGAGGAAAGAGGATTCCAGAGTTACTATATATATATGCAGTACATGGTAATAAAAGGCAGAAGATGTAGAGGTGTTGAAAGATGGAAAAGATGGCAAAAGTTCAATGAAGTACACAAGTTTTCCAGAGATATTAATTGTAGTACAGTACACATTATAACTATATATATATATATATATATATATATATATATATATACTGTTAGAGTGAGCAAAGAAGAGAGAGAGAGAGAGAGAGAGAGAGAGAGAGAGAGAGCACAATTGTGTCATGACTAAAAGGTTGTCAAATGTTTGTGCTCAAATTTTTCAATTTTTTTTTAATTCAAATATAAATTGGTTAAATTGGTAGTATACACATAATGTGAATTTCAGTTTTCATTCTCAATTTTACAGAAACAGTGAGAGTTAAAAAAAAATAAAACTTTTGTAGCTTCATCTAGATGTGCCTTGCCTTGATCATATTCCAGTTGAGTGGTCACTTAAAACCAAACTTGGGCTAGACAGCAACTAGTCCTGAGGCAGAAGGGTCCTTCTGTCATTGTATCTGGACATAATCCAGACCCCCTCACAGTACAGGTTAATTTTCCTGTCCAGGCTGGCGAGAGTGAGACAATATGTGAGTCAGATTAGAGCTGCCTTCATGATACCATCACCAGTCCCATTCAGACTCACAATGGCTTGAACAGGGCTGCACATAATCATCTGGGGATAGGGAGAATGGGCACATGATTACAGGCTCATACTGCTTTCACATCATTGTGGAATTTGTCCATATTGCCATGGTAATGAGCCCTCGAGTGATGTGGCTTCACCATGGTGATCCAGGATTCAGGCATTCCTTCCTCAAACATTCTCTTACCGTAGGACGTCTATCACTGTTTAGTTTGTTTTAGCATGATTTAATTTGATCGGTTATTCCACATATTCTACTCTTTTGGGCTCATTTGAGACATTGGCCCTCTTGGTTTCCTCTGCCTTGCTGCCATACGGGGGTCTGGGGATCTCTCCGCCCATGCCCTGCCACTGGAGACCCCACCAGAGCTCAGAGCACCTCCACGACTGAAACTCAAACATTTAAACCAGCAATCCTGCAATATGCTCAGTTTCTGTCATCCACTTGTTCTGTGTGTGAGTGCACTGGTACCTTTTGTATGTAAACTATCTAGAATAAATGAACTAAAACAAGCATATGCAAATTAAATTAGTGTTTAAAATGGAGGGAATGGAAAGAGAAAGTGAGACAGAGAGTGGCAAAGACAGGGAGTGACATTCAATTAGTATTCTTCACTGTTGCCATTTCACCCAGCTCAAATAACCATTAATGGAGGCTAATGTTAATATCACATTTTCTGTGTATCTCCGTAATGTGCAAGCTCTGTATCCAAGGTCATAAAATATCCAAAATTGCTTTACAGAGTAAGTTTTGCTCGCAGCAATATGGCCATTAGGACACACCAAACAATGGGTACTTGTCCTAGTGACACAAGTAAAAGCACCATAAAAAGTAAAACGTAAAATGAACACAAATTAAGTGTTATATCGCGATCTATCAATGGCGCCAGAGCGAACTAGTAACTTACTGAATCATTAGATGTGGATCATAGGTAAATAAACTAGATTTTTTTTTTCGGCGTGATATATCGGAAGTGTGGCGTGAGAGCGTGTGAAAACGGTCAAATGTGTGTCTCTCACGCTCAATGCGTGAGAGTTGGCAACCCTGCTATGATGAAGGATCAACCCATTGCCCAGACTAACCAGTGTGGATGAAGGATAAACCCACTACCCTGGGCCCTCTCACCGCCCTGAATTCTCCTCTGCTATGACTAACATTACCAACCATCAAGACGTTTAGGACTGAACAGGAATGACATAAAGGACTCATGTATATAAATACACACCAAGATGGACTTATTTATCCCTCACATCTTTTCTTTGTTTTTCTCTCTTTTTAAATTGTTGTCATGTTGACCGGCGTCAGTCAGAGGAGGATAGGTTTCCTCCCTGAGTATTGGTTCCTCTCAAGGTTTCTTCCTCATGCCTTTAGGGAGTTTTTCTTTGCTACTAGCCGGGTTTCCATCCAAACCTTTCGAAAAAATAATGCGCAATTTCCAAGTTTCGGCAGAAAAAATTGCGAATTAAGCCTTGTTTCCATTCATTACAGTTATGCGAATAAACTTTAGATCACGTGAGAGGACGCCAAACAATAGTGGTTTTACGTCCATCGGGCAGTTACGCATTTTTGCACGTTGAGGTTTTGAAACATTTTTTTCTTTTTCTTTTCTATACATGGAGAAGTTAAATTCAATTTTTGCTCTCTCCAGAACTGTTTTTGTATGCATTTGCCATTTTTACATCGCGATCGTGTACAGAACCACATGACTTTGAGGCATGATACGTCATCTTTTATGCGAAAAACCCTTTTCCATCCAGTTTTTCCGAATTTTGGCAATGCGACAGTCTAACTTTTCCACCTCCTCCTAGCGTAAAAATCTTTTTGCGATATTTGGGGCTTTTTTCGAATTTTGGTCTTTTTCCATCCAGTTTTTTTCATGCGCATTTTCAAAATGCGCAAAAACTTGGTGGATGGAAAACCCTCTATAGTCGCCCTTGGCTTGCTCACTGGGGGCTTGGACTTGGACACTTGTAAAGCTGCTTTGTGACAACAACTATTGTAAAAAGTGCTATATAAATAAAAATTTGATTGATTGATTGATCTGTGGTGACCCCTTCACATGCAGAATCATGCCCCTACTCTGAGGACTCGATCACTGTGTTCACTTCTCCACAGGCAGTTCTTCACCCCATGACAAACTAAATATCCCATTAAACAACATACAATACCATAACCAGTCAGTGTTTGGAATGTTCCTTCTCTTTCATTCCAGTTTATGTTGGTCTAGTGCAGAGAGCGGTCTAGTGGCAGGGAATCCTCACGGAGGCAGAAGGTGTGGATGAGGTCAGCGGTAAAGTTAACCTCCTCACCATAGCGCTCTACATAGTATTCAAGAATCTGTCCTAGATTACAAGACAAATTTTCATGAATTTCTTGGGAAGGTTTGTTATATTGGTACGTAATAGTCTCCGGGGAATTCAGCCAATCCCGTTCTCTCTGCCCTTCCATAATTCTCCTTCACTCTTACACTCTGCCCCTATCTCTCAGTATCAACGGGGAGAAATCTGTCCTTTTTTCAACCATACAAACTTTCTTTCTTTCTTCAACTTTCCTCTTCTTGTTGTCTCACTCCATCCCACCAATCACACCACCAAGTGCTGCTGCATACTTCTTGACCTAATATAGACATCCTGTTAATGCAAATAACATTAGTGTTCTTTCACAGCATTTTGTGGCGCTAATATGGCCTGCCACAATTTGTTATTATAGAAATGAAAATTTCGGATGTCAAAGAGATGGGACATTTAGAATGTACTTCTGCAGATAACATCGTAAATAGAATTGGAGAGAGGTATGTGCTAAGTGGGAGACTGTATACAACAATAGGCTTAATTCTGTTTTTGTTCATTGTTTATCTCACTTCCTAATAAATAAAGTCACTGAAACAAGATGTGTCAGTCAGACAGCATCCTTCTAGAATTTGTTTTATTTATTTATTTGTTTATTACATGTAATTTAATATTCATTGTTAGCCAACTACATATCTATTGATTTTATGATTACAGCCCATTGCAGCTACTCCAATTATTATATACTTAATAAATATGTCACAACCACTACTCACAAAAAGGCTTTCGGGTAGTTCAGACATCTGGTCCAGATGCCCCCTGAGCACCTCCCTGGTGAGGCGTTCCGAGCATGTCTAACTGCAAGGAGACCCAGGGAAGACCTAGGACATGATAGAGGGGTTATATCTATCTGCTGTCATGGGACCACATCAGAATCTCCCCAGAAGAGCTGGAGGAGGTGGCTGGGGTGGCTGGCCATCCTCGATTAGTCTACTGCCCCACAACCCGGACCCGGATAAGTGGATGCAAATAGATGAATGACTTTCAACAAAAAATGTCAATGTTTCAATAACTTGTCATGTGCTCCTGAGCATCAGTTACAGCTTAATGTCTCATGCTGTTCACAAGTCTACTTATTGTCTATTGAGGCATGACATCCAACTCTTCCAACTCGGCCCTTTGGTCATTGAGGCTCTGGAGTACAGGGTTATGAGCCTCTGCATGGTGACACATAGGTTTTCTATGGGATTCAGGTCTGGAGAAAGCACAGGCCAATCCGTGTAAGGTACCCCAGTCTCCAGTAGCAGTTCACTAATGATGTGATCTTAATGTGCAGGAGCACTGTTGTCCTTGAAGATGAAATCAGACCTGTGTTGTTCATGCAGAGGCACAATCACTGGCTTAATGATGTTATTCAAGTAGTATGGTTTTGTCACTGAACTGTTCAGAAAATATATTTCAATATTGATTAGATACACCTACCCATGCTGTAACACCACCACCACCACCACCACCAAAGGCTTGTCTGGTGACAATAGTGACTGATTCATAGCACTCTCCTAGATGTCTCCAACAACATTAGCGGCCATAATTTCTGCTCAGCGTGAATCTACTTTCATCAGTGAACAACACTGAGGCCCACTGGTCCCTCGTCCAGTGTAAAATCCTTCCTGGCCCATGCAAGATGATGACACCTGTGTCTGGTGGTGTGGTCAGGTACCCTTGATGACACCTGTGTCTGGTGGTGTGGTCAGGTACCCTTGATGACACCTGTGTCTGGTGGTGTGGTCAGGTACACTTGATGACACCTGTGCCTGGTGGTGTGGTCAGGTACCCTTGATGACACCTGTGCCTGGTGTGGTCAGGTAAGCTTGCAGGTGGTCAAGCACGCACACCACTCTGATATAAACGATGTTGAATGGCACTTGGATGCCACTCACCTCCATGTGTGCCTGCTTTTGAGTTTGAGTGGCATTCAGCATCCGGTTCCACAGGACACTGTTCACATTGAAGCGGCCCTCAATGTGGGATGTGGCCAAAGGACGTCCACTCCTATGCATTTCTGTGACTCTTCCTGTCTCTCTGGTGAAACACTCTGTGTAAGAATATTTCTGTCAATGTCATCAGCAGACTATTATAGATCACTGTCCCCTGTGGATGAAGGCAAACTGATGCAGATGCATCAGAGACAATGCAGATGACAGAGACAGATAGAGAGGGTGGGGACAAATACAGAGACAGAGAGACACAAGAGGAGAGAGAAATACAGAGAGAGAGAGGGGTATATACAGTGGGGAAAATAAGTATTTAGTCAGTCACCAATTGTGCAAGTTCTCCCACTTAAAAAGATGAGAGAGGCCTGTAATTGACATCATAGGTAGACCTCAACTATGAGAGACAAAATGTGAAAAAAAAAGAAAATTATTTTGTCTGACTTTTAAAGAATTTATTTGCAAATAATGGTGGAATATAAGTATTTGGTCAATAACAAAAGTTCATCTCAATACTTTGTTGTATATCCTCTGTTGGCAATGACAGAGGTCAAATGTTTTCTTAAGTCTTCACAAGGTTGGCACACACTGTTGCTGGTATGTTGGCCCATTCCTCCATGCAGATCTCCTCTAGAGCAGTGATGTTTTGGGGCTGTCGGCGGGCAACACGGACTTTTAACTCCCTCCAAAGGTTTTCGATGGGGTTGAGATCGGGAGACTGGCTAGGCCACTCCAGGACTTTGAAATGTTTCTTACGAAGCCACTCCTTTGTTGCCCTGGCAGTGTGCTTGGGATCATTGTCATGCTGAAAGACCCAGCCACATTTCATCTTCATTGCCCTTGCTGATGGAAGGAGGTTTGCACCCAAAATCTCACAATACATGGCCCCATTCATTCTTTCATGTACACGGACCAGTCGTCCTGGTCCCTTTGCAGAGAAACAGCCCCAAAGCATGATGGTGCCACCCCCATGCTTGACAGTTGGTATGGTGTTCTTTGGATGCAACTCAGCATTCACTGTCCTCCAAACACGACGAGTTGTGTTTTTACCAAATAGTTCTACTTTGGTTTCATCTGACCATATGACATTCTCCCAATACTCTTCTGGAACATCCAAATGCTCTCTAGCAAACTTCAGACATGCATGGATATGGACTGGCTTAAGCAGGGGGACACGTCTGGCACTGCAAGATCTGAGTCCCTGGCGTCGTAGTGTGTTGCTGATGGTAGCCTTTGTAACGTTGGTCCCAGCTTTCTGCAGGTCATTCACTAGATCCCCCCTTGTGGTTCTGGGATTTTTCCTCACCGTTCTTATGATCATTTTGACCCCATGGGCTGAGATCTTGCATGGAGCCCCAGATTGAGGGAGATTAGTAGTGGTCTTGTAGGTCTTCCATTTTCTGATTATTGCTCCCACAGTAGATTTCTTCACACCAAGCTGCTTGCCTATTGCAGATTCAGTCTTCCCAGCCTGGTGCAGGTCTACAATTCGCTTTCTGGTGTCCTCCGACAGCTCTTTCGTCTTCACCATAGTGGATTTTGGAGTGTGACTGTTTGAAGTTGTGGGCAGGTGTCTTTTATACTGTTAACGACTTCAAACAGGTGCCATTAATACAGGTAATGAGTGGGGGAAAGAGGAGCCTCTTAAAAAAGAAGTTACATGTCTGTGACAGCCAGAAATCTTGCTTGTTTGTAGGTGACCAAATACTTATTTTCCACCATTATTTGCAAATAAATTTTTTAAAAGTCAGACAAAATGATTTTCTCAATTTTTTTTCACATTTTGTCTCACATAGTTGAGGTCTACCTATGATGTCAATTACAGGCCTCTCTCATCTTTTTAAGTGGGAGAACTTGCACAATTGGTGACTGACTAAATACTTATTTTCCCCACTGTGTGTATATATATATATATATATATATATATATATATATATATATATATATATATATATATATATATATAGAGAGAGAGAGAGAGAGAGAGAGAGATAGTGATTTACATTACAGTTTGTAATACAGTAATACAACCCTGACTTACCTGAGTCAAAGGCAGCCGTGTCTTTACAGCAGTGTTTTTAAAACCTGTGCTGGTGGCTTAACACAACCTGACAGCTTGATGCTTTTGGTAACCAGGGCTCCTTTTCAGTTTCAACATGCACGCATTGCGCTGTGTGTGCAAAGTGTGTTTGATCTCACTCTTTTTGCTTCTCTCTTTGTTGATGAGGACATCTGTCTGTTTTTGAGTGAAACGTAATAAGTCAAAATCTCTCAGGAACAAAACAGCATTCATCACCCAAGTTGAGTGGATGAAATTAAAAATTTTGCACTTGCTATCAGTTTTTTTTCCTGCTGAATACTTTTATCTTCATAATGGAGATTTCTCCGTATCTTTCTTGAGGAGTGCCTCTGGTCCTACAGCCTTATCTTTTGAAGGTATTCATATATGAAACACAAATGGTTCTAGACTATGATTAAAGGATTCTCCACATCAAACAGCAAGTGTCTAGAAGGTTTTAGCGGCAATCTGCCCAAGCAGTAAACAAATCAACAAAACAGACACCTCCTCAAGCTCTTATGGGCTTTAAGCACTAATTCTTCCCCATGCCGCATTTCTGTGTTAGACATGGGCCACGGTGCTCTTCCCGCGCAGGCGGGCTTCTTCGATGCTCAGCCAATGGCAAAGTTGTGCAGTCAGCATGACTGACCCACCTCTGAAGTGTGAGACTCATCCATTGGACAGAGTTCTTCAGTGCCTGGATACAATAGAAGATAGAGCCGACAGTTTTTCCTTCATTCCCTCTTTAAACTTGTGCGGGAATTGCCCACTAGGGACACTCTCACCCCAGGGGAAAGGGTATTTCTGGCTCTCTCAATTAGGACGTGGACCCTCACACAGGAGTGGAATAAGACCTCTGGGAGTATGCCACGCACACACACACAAGCACAGTTCATGGCACTCACCTGTCCCACTGGTACACTCCAACACTATTATTCTCATAGTAAAAGCCAAGTGACATACAGTCAAGCTGAATAGGCCTCCACAGGAAAGGTCTCCTGTTTTATACAGAACCCAATGTTCTAAATACTTTGAATTTGTTGTACATGAAACCAGCAGTGGCTTACCACAGAGGTATAAAACCCCAATTTAAACATGCCTTTCATAATTCAGTCATGAGTCATAATAGAGGATGGGTCCCTTGTCCTTGAGGTTTTTTTATTTATTTTTTTATGAACAACACAAAGATCCCAAAATAGATATGCACACTGCAGTGTGTTTGGTAAATGTAGTCCTTTGCATCAGTGTAGTCAGCTTTCTGTTTCTCATGGCCTTCACAGACTGTATTGTCTACACAACAGTACCGTAATGTGCAGCTGTAGGTGAAAAGTTAACAAGTCAGTAGCTGATACGGATCACCTGACGTGTTTTTAATCCACGCCGCTCTCTTTCTGCCACTCAGTAGGTGTCACCGAACACAATGGAGATGATTTCGCTCATTTGCCAGTTCTGTCGTACCACTGAGGATGAGCTATTTTCCCCTGCAGTTTCTGTTGCTCATTCTGGTCCTCTCTCTTTCACTCTGTCACGTGTACACACAGACACTACAACACCAAGACTCATTACCAGAATCACATTAAGCTTGCAATATTTTCAATCGAAGGCCCACCTTTTTAGGAAGTGATAGAATGTCAATTGTATGAAACTTTTCCATTTTTAATAATACACTCCAAAGTCTAATCTCTTTCTCTCTTTCTTCCTCTCTGTGTCACTCTCTCTCTCCTTCATCAAAGGATGAATTTCTCTTTCTGTCTAGTAATATATTCTCCCTCCAGTGCCCTGCTCTTAAACCCACACAACAAATTCGCATTGTGCTTCATTTCCAAAACCATTTATCTTTCAGAGTCTCTGTCAATCTGCCATAATGGAACTCTTCCATTCCAGTGTAAACAGCAGAAGTCCTATTCCATGTCTTCTATGACTCAAACCTCAAAACTTTCGACTTCAGGCTGTGTAGATCTTATTTTATTTCATCCTGCCTCTTTTAGGGGGAGTTCTTTTCTCTGCTCAGCCTATGCTTTCATCTCAGACCTGAGACCCCGTTAAGAACCCTCATTAGGTCCGAACCCAACCTTCTGTCTCGGCCTCCCCGACAGCGTGACACGGAGACACTCTCTACGCTGCCTAAACGAGGGATCCGAGTGCATTTCAATGGAAAAGCAATCTGTTCATGAATACTGATTACTCCATAGTGGAAGTGTCCCGTTTTGAATGCATCCAAGAATAGCGCCTGTTCTTGAAAACTAAGACAGTGAGTTATTATTTTTGACCATAAGAAATATTTATAGATTGCACTTAGAAGATTATGGCACAATAATGTCAGGGAGCACTCTAAAACAGGGAGTTTGTTTACCTTCATTTCTTATGTTTTGCTCTGAATGCAAAACCCAACCATTGATTTCCAAAAACCTAATATTCTTTTTTACATTATATTTAACAGTTCAGTTTGGGAACACGAGCACCTGAAAGACCTTTACTTTGAGAACGAATCACATTTGGACCATAAATGGAAAAAAAAAAAAAAGATTTTAGATGTTGCTGACTGAGGTTTTAAACCACCTCCTCAAAGGCAGATGGTCAAAGCCATATAGGAGATTATGCAGTTATACAGTGAACTGATGGCCAGAGACACAAAAGAACTGGGCTTCATTTCTGCAGGCTGCAAAAAGCACAGTAATCTGGAGGCCCTTTGAAAATATTAGTTCTACTGTAAATGTCTGTGTTACCCACATTATACCTTATATCAGATTTAACAACTGTGACACGCACACAGTCACATGTGGATTTACATTTTTGATACAGTTGCAGTTGATTATTTTTCTGTTTTATTTTTAACTATATGAATGTTGCTTTATTTAACTTACAGTAATCAGAAAATTTAACATGCAGTGTGTATAATCACATGCTCTGAAAAGAAAACAAGTCTTAGAACAAATGAGCTCCAGAATACTCTGAAACCAGAACAAGGTCCAGGATATTTAAAACCCAGACCGCATAAGGTCCAGAGTAAACGGCTGTTATGTCAGCACTGCACATTTTGTGCTAAAGCTGTTTAATCCAGTGAATCACAGCTATATAATGTTTATGAACACAAATAACAGCCATGCCAACCACTTCTACCTGGAATTTGATGCAACACACAAGCTGCACATTTTCATGAAAACTGCTGGGATTGGAGGAGGAAGTGGTCAAGATCAGAAACAAAGAAACTGTGTGTGTGTGTGTGTGTGTGTGTGTGTGTGTGTGTGTGTGTGTGTGCGTGCGTGTGCGCGCGTGTGTGTGTGTGTGCGCGTGTGTGTGTGCGTGTGTGTGTGTGTGTGTGTGTGTGTGTGTGTGTGTGTGTGTGTGTGTGCATGCCGTGACTCAGTCTGACTGCTCTGATCACTCACCCATACTTTACAGCCAAAGCACGACGGACAGCCCAGCAGAGGGCAGGTCCACGTGAGAGCAGGAATGCTTACATTATTATTAAAATGCATTCAGGCCTGTGGTGGTGGAGGGGGAATGAGATAGAGACAGAGAAAAGAGAGAGAGAGAGATGGAGGGAGACAGAGAGAGAGAGGTGGAGGGAGAGAGAGAGTGAGAGACTGAGGGAGAGAGAGAGAGAGTGTGAGAGAGACTAAGGGAGAGAGAGAGAACAGGAGCAAGTTGTCATTTGAGTGAGTTGTGGTTGGAGTGAATTGTCGTTAGAGTGAGTTGTGGTTGGAGTGAATTGTCGTTAGAGTGAGTTGTGGTTGGAGTGAGTTGTGGTTGTCTAAGTCCATTTACACCCCAGTGAACTGAGGGGACATTTCCTGTCGTACTGCCTGGCAGGATGTTCACATTATAAAACCCAGCACAATGGCAAACATGAGAGGTCCTTTATGACTGCTGATTTTCTCAATATGAAGCCACCTACCGAGCTCATTATACAAATGTTACGTGATCAGCCTCTCATCAGTGGTGGTAATAATGTACAGAACACCTCAGCCTCTTCCCGCCAGCATGCTTTGGGTCACTGCATTTTTTCATGCCAGACCTGCTGCTCCACATGGTATGTAATGAACATCTCATAAAAAGAAGGAAGATCTAACCTGAACTTTAAAATTTCATAGATTATTATTATTTTTTTTGTAATAAGAAAGTACAGCTCATCTGTCGCATGCATATTACCATAATTTCCAGAAGATCTACATTTCCCAGTATCTTCGCTTCCCAGTGACTCATAGTTTAAGTGAGTTATGGTGATCATGACCGGACATACGGACTAGGAGAGCAACAAGCGCTTAAAAGGCAAATACATCAACAGGAGAGGAGAGCTTCTTTCACTTCCTCTAATGCAGGAGGCTAGTTAGGCCTGATTGATTCGCTGCTGTCACAGAGGGAATGTGGACATGAAATTGCGTCTCCTCGGTTAGATTAATTCAGCAGCTAATATGTGTTGCTTCTCTGCCATGTTTCACAGTATCACAGCTCAGAGGGCTTGATGCCATTGGCCTAGCTTCAGACAAAGACGACGAGGAAGAAAAGCGGAATATTGAATTATTCATGTCTTTTATTTCAGGCTCTGTCAGTGTCCATTAGTTTCTGACGTGGCCAGTGACAAGGGGAGCTGGTGTATTAATCTGGCACAGGCCTCGTTTTGGGACTCAGGGAAGGGGAGGGGATACAGGCCGAGACGCCTGATTAGGGGCGACCGCATCCCAGTGAAGGCCGTGGCACCCAGGCAGTGGCCTCGTAACCGCAGCACAGCCAAGCGAAGCCCCAGAGAACGTGTGAACGGCCTTCGCAAACACGCGCTTCCGATGAAGGAATGGTACCTTTGTTCAAAACGCGGCCAAGCACATTTAAGAGAGAAAGAACATGACTTCCACCTGTTAGTAGGAGAAAAAGAACAAGAACAACACTGGTTTTGTGGGGGTGTTTTTTATTATTATTCATTCAGGTCTAACACTGCCTCCCTCTATGCCAGTCCTCTGGTTCTGCTCGGCGGTTTGCTCATCTCTCTTGGCATCTGCCCCATAATAGTTGGTGATTCCAGGGAAAGCCACTGGCAGCTGATAAAGGAGGTCTTATCATCTTCCTCGGTTCCTGGGGAGTCGGGTTACTGTGTCCTTCCCATAAATGCAAATGCTGGGAAATAGAAACAGAGGCCCATTCGCACCGCTCCCGTTACATTGGCAAAGCAGAAAACAAAGTCAGTCAATGTCAGGAGAAGCAAAAAAGAGCACCAGGCGCTACAGAGGGGGCCGTCGACTCGCTGAAGAAAGCCGCGCAACAATAATCCGGACTAATGCTTTAATGGATTAGCCCATTTTCACCATTCATCGACTCATGCCCTGCCAGTAAAAGTGTGATCCTATATTGAGCTTTTACAAATGCAAATGTTCAAGCTTTGTGTTTGGAGAATAAGTAGGATTTAAGGTCCGCGAGCAATCAATGGGATCTACGATCGTTCAGTTATCAGGGAGAGATTTCTTTCATAACGGAGCAAATGAGCGTATTGAAGGTAGTGGACAGCTCAGATTATTGAAAAATCAATTTCCAAAAGAATTCATCGAGTTCTGGACTCGTGTGTCGTGTCAATAACAACTGGACTGTGAAGTTTAAAGCAAACTTCATTTCGTCTTAATAACACAACATAATCAAAGAAATAAATTGCATGTTAAAGCATTTGTAGTGAAGCAAAACTTAACTTATTAAGTTAAACTAATGGATAACAAAGATAAACCAGTGCAGTGTTTATTTTAGTGGATGGTGGTTTAGTATTAGTGAATTAGTATGTGCAAAATTCCCTCCTTACCATCCCAAGAGAATAGAGGAGTCTACATTCAGTAGGACTGGCTCAGCTGACAGTGAGTTCAAGCATGACTCCTTGGCCTCTTGTTTTGAAAGGGATGTTGATGGACAGCTAATCGATAGCATTCTGTGGTCCGTGAGGTGATACCGGGAGACACACTGTCTGGTAGCCCACTTCACTCTATTGCTGGTGTTAGATCTAGGGCCTTTCTAGCATAGTCAGTCAATGGGTATTATTCCACATCTTGTTTTATGTTACTGTGTATTGGATGTCATATAAAAAATTATCCAGTACTCTGAAAGAACTTGGCTAAATCACTAAGCTACAGCAACCACTGACATACTAAAACACTAGCAATACAAACAAAGTAGGTGAACCTTTTTGTCATTCTCTTAAACAAAAATCGGGACTTTGAAGAGCAAATGCTAATCTTATGCTAATCTCTTACTATTTTGATCATGTAACTTCATGGGGCCTGGGTGATCACTGGTACCAATAACCCAACACAGCAGTCATCTAGAGAACCTCGTCCTGTTTCTATGACCTGGATGAGATATATATAGCACTTTGTTGCCACATTTGACAAGCCAACTACCCTGGTGAGCAAGGAGCTTTAGGACACCCTGAAGAGGCCAGCATCACAAGGCCACCCTGTCAACACCCAAGTCCACACCCCCTCCCGGCTCACGCCGATGGCCATTAGGTTGTGTTAATGAGAAAATGGGGACCCTGGGACTGGCTTGACACCATTACTCACCCTGAAGCAGCCCAGAGACCAGCTCGCCGAGCCGCAGGTCTCCCAGTTAACACACAATGCTCGTTACTCTACGTGAGATGGACATGCACTGCTGAGGGAGCATTACTAACCACTCTAGCTAATCTGCTCAAAGTCCCTTAGCTTTGCAGCAATAGTGGTTTGTTTTGAACTTGTGTTTTTGATCTGGTGATGAATTCAACTGTGAGTTAAGTCTACGATAGCAACATTTAAAAAAAGCGTTTTTATAGCCTGTCTAGTTGGTGTCAGCGGAGTCCTTCAGACATGTGAGAACAAAGAAACGTGTCACTGATATTTGCGCCTTCTTTTTGGGATGTGGGTATACTGCAATCAGGTCTAAACAGCTGTGCACTAGATGAGAGAGTTGCCAGGAGGGGACTGCTCAACATCACTCCACCCAGTGGAAATTAAGGGAGAGAGAGGGAGGGAGGGGAGCGAGAGAGAGAGGGAGGGGGAGAGAGAAGGGGGGAAAGGGCTTGCTGTAATCACCTGGGAAATCAGACAAGATCTTGGTAAAAGGGATTAGCGTGTTTAAGAGGACCTGCCACTGAAGCATCACAAATACTCGACATTCTCTTTTGCCTTTTATGGTCCACGGCATCTGTACATGTAAAATAGAGGCTTTTCATGGTCACGACTGAGGAGTTGTTTAATTTTACACAATGGCATAGCCAATATTTGCCTTGTCAGACTTCTAATTACTTACTTATTTGCATCCCCTGTGATTGCACAGCATTCAGTAAATTCAGCAAAACAGAAACACACACACAAACATACACACACAAACACACACACTTGCTCATGCCGAGGCCCATGCTTCAGTTTACTATAACTACTCCCTGGCTAGTGGACCGCTCTGGCAGCACCAGAGCATAAAGTGTGTCAAATCAAATCGTCCAAAAGACAATGCGAGCTATCGTCACATCTACCCACCGTGGCGCTCGGCCATGCAGTGCTGACGGAGGGCTGTGTGAGGGCTAAGGCAATGTGACCTTTTTCATAAGCGCTTATTTCAGCCAGTGCTTACAGGCTGGGCAAAGACCCAGATCAAGTAAACACAGAAATTATTTATATAAGGCCATCGGTCCAGCCTGTGGGATAGCCCTGGCAGAGAGTGAGTACGAGTCACTTTTTCACATATGAAAGCAAATCATTATAGCCAGCAAAGTAGAAAAATACAAATCAAGTCGCTGACAGTGTGGATGTGAAACTAATGCCCATAAGCTGATTAGGTCTTATTATTTGTTGCATGCACAGATTCAGGCTGTTTGAAATTGGAATTGATTTGCAGCTCTGTGTTTTAGGTGAAGAACACTAATCTTTTGATGGGTGATATCTGTGAATGTCAGTTCACTTTCGCATGGAGAAAGTTCTTCATGCCCAACGTGACTACACTTATTCTAAACTGTAGTGTGCACAATGCATCTTGGTACTAAATGACTAGTGTTATCCATAAAAACATCCATTCACATTGCTCTGCTTTATATATGCTGAGATATTTTAGTCGGATTAATCCAACATTTTCTAAGGGTTAGCCTATGTGTTTGAAGGACAGGTGGCAGACGGCACACTACACGCTGTGCACCTGTGACTCGGTCTCGTCTTCGTCAATGCAAGCAGTGACCTGCCAGGAATGGATCTGCTGATTGATTTGTCTACTTCATAATGGACTCAACGAGAAATCACGCAAGAAACACCTCATTACATCTCCGGTGTCTGAAGCAACAAAACAAAAAAAAAAAAAGAAAAATTAAAGTAAAAATTACTTGAAAAATCATGATATTACAGTTTTTGATGACTGCTAACGTGCATTTGTCCAATCTGTAGTCACATTTTCAAAACTCTAAACACATTGAACACAACATCAGTCTTCAGTGGCTATACTATTAGTTCAATTCATGTTGTTATGGCACAAAATGCAGTCATTTTATATGTTTTTATAATGCTTAAATTTTCTATACACACAAAATTCTGGATCATTTTTGCCTTATTTACAATTGCTTGCACACAGCATGTCAAAAATTAAAACCTCAGGTTCAAAACCTTAAATACTGTATAAAAATGCAAAAACAATGCAAAAACAAAGGCAGCTGAAAAGCTATTACTGTCACGGTGAGGCGGCCCCCTACCGGCCGCCTCCGTCCACAGCGGCTGTTTTTGTTGTTGTTTGGTAACGTCATGTGCGTCCCTCAGGTGGGCGGAGCCCGTGATCCGTCTCACCTGAGGGTCGTTTGTTTGCCTATATATGTCTTGTCTTTGTACCAGTTGACCGCTGGTCATTATATCCTTAATTTGGAGATATTGCACGGGTTTTAGGTTTGCACACTTTCTATTAAACCATCCTTTTTCCCTGAGACTTGGCGTGATCGCTTCCTTTTAGTTGCTCACCCCTGCCCGTCACAGAATGACCAGCCACCCTTCGGAAGCCGCCGAGTCTCTTTTTCTTTCTCCTTCGTTCATGGTCATGTCTCGTGGTAAGTGTTTGTCTGCGTAGTGTTTTGTTCGAAGAGCTCCGCCGTGCTTTTGTGTTTTGTGTGTGTGTGTAGCACGGCGAGGACCAGGGCAGTCTGCCCTGGGAAAGCTCTTCGTGTCTGTTGTCAGTTTGTGTGAAGAGTTCCGCCGTGTTTTCGTGTTGTGTCCGTGGCACGGCGAAGACCAGGATTGTCTTCCTGGCGATACACTTCGTGTGTATGCGTGAGCGGACGTGTCGATTGGTATGCGCGCTCATTGTGTTATATGTTACATGTTTTGTGTGTGACGCTGGAGCCGCTCCTCACCGTCACCTCGCTCCCCGTGTTGTCTTGTGTTTCATCTGGGGAGCGACTGCGAACGTGAGCGGCGCGTCACTGTGTCTGTATGTAGAGCGCGCGTTTATGGGTCCCGTCTGTTTGTGTGTATGCCGTATTTTTTTGTTTGCTTGTCTAGTATTAGCGTGTATGTTTTGTCCTAGCGTGTTGTCAACTGTTGCATGTAATTCCACACATGCTCCTCCCCTTAAATGTGTGTTTGGGGGAGGACCGGTTGTGGTCCCGTGCCACGAGGTACGGCACGGAGAGCGTCAGTGAGGCGCGTTTGTGTTGTGTTTGTATATATATATGTGTGTGTGTGGTTGTGTTTTCTGTGCAGGTGCTTCTCCTTGGCAGTGTTCCTGGACCTTGTGGGGATCTCCACCTGGCAGGAGCCCCCTTGTGTTGTGGGGTGACCGGAGCCCGGTCATGAAGAGGCCCTCCCTAGAGGGCTGGGCCCCCCGGATGTTAGGGGACCATGGGGCTCCGGTCTGAAAAGCTCCTGCTGAGGAGGGAGATCCTCCCTCCTGCCCGGGGTGACCAGGAGGCCCTTGGGGCTGCTCCCTAGCCCGCGTCTGGGGTGCTCTGGGCCTCGGTCTCTGGCGCTCCTGGGTTGGGTGGAGGAGTCCACCTTGCGATGAGAGGCCCCGGGAGGGGTTGGCTCCCCAGGAGGCTAGGGTGACCCCTAGCAGAAGGCAGGGGTCAGCTCTGGGAGGAGGTAGGTCCAGGAGGTGAAGTAGCCACGCCTTGGAGAGGTAGCCTGCACACACACACACACACACACACACAGGAGGGACGAGAGAGGAGCCGTAGCCCCTCGTCCTCACACCTGTGGGGCTCACCGGCTGAAGGCCGGTTAGGGCGTGAGGGCCCTGTGACCGACTGGTGCGTGGTTTTGTGTTGTTAACGGCCCGGTCGGTCCAGGGTCCTGCCTAGGGAGGTGAGCTGTTTAATGTTGTGTGTTTTATGTTCCAGCTTCCGGACTGCAGGAGGTGTGTTCCTGCCTGTCCCTGCCTTCCTGCCCCTTCGTGTTTTGTGTGCAGCCGCTGTGTGCCACACACCCAGTGGAGGGGAGTGCGGCTTGGTGGGGGGGTCTGTCACGGTGAGGCGGCCCCCTACCGGCCGCCTCCGTCCACAACGGCTGTTGTTGTTGTTGTTTGGTGACGTCATGTGCGTCCCTCAGGTGGGCGGAGCCCGTGATCTATCTCACCTGAGGGTCGTTTGTTTGCCTATATATGTCTTGTCTTTGTACCAGTTGACCGCTGGTCATTATATCCTTAATTTGGAGATATTGCACGGGTTTTAGGTTTGCACACTTTCTATTAAACCATCCTTTTTCCCTGAGACTTGGCGTGATCGCTTCCTTTTAGTTGCTCACCCCTGCCCGTCACAATTACTGTAATACATATTTTTTGCACATATAGGTCAATGAAATAAAATGAAGTACAGTAATGTACCGGGTCAGAGAGGAGCAAATATAACAATTTGTCCTGCAATCTCAAGTGTTGGTTTGGTCCTTCACAAATGCCAGATTGGTCCCTATAACAGAGACCTCCTTCTTTCGTTTTTGAATGAACTCTACAAACAACTGGTTCCAGAAGCAGAAAGGGAACAGGTGGGAGGAAACATGAGGACATCTGTGATGGGACAATGTAGCATTTTGTCATTCTCATGTCATCACAAACTGGTTTATAGACCATCCAAGAGTGATGTCCCTTTTCCTCCCACCCATCTCGTCTTTCCTCAACACCACTAAGGAACTTTTTTCAGTCTGGAGGTGGAAGGTGTATGATCATCGGCCCAATGACCAAATGTCCCTCCTGGATGCAATGGATCCCGGCTGCAAAGACATTTCAGCTGAGGACTGCCAGGGGTGAATAAGGCATACCAAGCTTTTCTATCTCAGGTGCATGGCAAGAGCTAAAATCAGATGTGATGTGGATGAAAACATGTGGCCAACTGCTGAAGACCACTTACATTACACATAATAAGACTGTTCAGTTTTGCATTCTGTTTTTTCCCCCTTGTGTGGCTTTTTTTGTATATGTGTATTTTTACACATATGGGACCATGGCTAATTATGTTTATAATTACGGTAATTATTTTTTGGGTTAGGCCACAATTTACAGTAATGTCCCTAATACAGTCAAATGTACCCATTACTGCAAAACTGTTACTTACTCCTTTTTTGTCTAATCTACATTCCATATACTGTAGTACCCAACAGTAAATATCACTCATTGACACATGTGCACATGTTTTAAGCCTGGTTTATACTTGACGCGTCGTGAGGGTCCGCGCGGCGACAATGACGTGGGCGAGGCGACAATGACGTACCTCTCGAATTTTGTAACTTCGCGCGCGCCGCGCCTCAGCGCGATGAACACAGTCATGTCTGCCGGGTTCATACACCTAAAGGTGGAATTCAAGCACTTGTACGTCACTTTCAAGGTCCATTTCAATATTTCCCAGCACGTTAAACTTAATTAAGTTAAATATGTATACATATACTCGAAATGATTCGAATTTTTTTATCACATTATTTAATGGTTTTTTATTTTCAAAATGCCCAATCTTAACATCTTCACGTTCTCTCATGTTTCATCCTGGAATTACAAGAGGCTCGTATTTGTAATACAAGAGAACTGTTCAGTCAGACAGATATTTGTTGTGAAACGAAGTAGTTACAATTTCAATCATTTTCAAGTACTTTAGCCTAAATTCCAGCACTTTTCAAACCTGAAACAAAAAGCAACATTAAAATTCTTCAGGTAAATGTTCCTTCCCCTGTTTTTGAGGGGTGTTTCTTTATACTACTGTAACACATTTCGTTTCGGACAAAACTACAAAGAATGTGACGTGGCTAGTGTAAATGCCTCCACCATTCGCGCAGCTTCATAGATGTATATTTCTATCTATATAGATCTATGTATATATAAAGTGTGTGTGTATATATTTATTTTGATGCCTGGTGTAGCGTCAGGTAAAAATGTTCTTTTACTGGTTTTCCAGGGGTTTTTTATTCTCTATCGCCACCTATCTTTTCGGAGAACACTGCAGTGAAGCTCGCGCTAGTATAAGAGAGAGTAAAATTACATGTAATGGTGTTTCTGTACTGCCATCAAATGTTAGTTTTTTTTACAGTGGTTGTGCAGTGATTGACTATGTTCATTTTGAATAGAGAATCTGTGCTAGTGTTTGAAAGAATGATTGGATACTGAACCAGGTTTGCTGTGTTTTAACAAAGTTGGTGTATAAAGAGAAAACTTTGCGTTGTGATATGCAGAGTTGTTATTTAGTTAAGAAAATGAGCTTTTGAACACGATATTAACTATTTGGCTATTTGTGTGAGGTCATTGTGTTGCTGTGTTTAGAGTTCTGACAATGTATCACAAGTATTGGGAAACGCATGTTAGCAGTCATCAAAAAATGTAATATGTGATATTATTATTAGCAAGATTAATAATAATAATAATAATAATAATAATAATAATAATAATAATAATAATAATAATGATGATGATGATTCTTCTTCTTCTTTTTATTATTATTATTGTTGTTGTTATAACTATCGCCCACTCATGGAAATGTGTTTGGCTTTGTCATAAATACTAGAAAACAACTTTACATATAAATGCAAGGTACAACAAACAAACCCAAGAATGCATATCAGCAACAGATACAAAAGTTAGAATGTCTTACCTATAATTAGCTATGTTTCATCAGGTCAAACATAACTTAAGGAATACATGAATTCTTAAAAAAAAACCTAAATCGCTTAAGGAATAAATAAATTATTAAAAATAGCTTTTGTGGTACCCTACAGCACTTTCCAGAGGGTAGCAGACAGAATTTGACTGATAATGAGTAGAATCCCCAATAATTTGATGTTTTCTTCATTCTACTACTAGAAAAACATCTCAGATAGCTGTTATTATGATTTATGTATAATTCGCCAAGCCACATTCACAATTCTAGTAAACTTGGTCTCATCCGTTGCCCTAAGAACGCCATGCCAAGTGTGTATATGTCAAAAACATTCTCAGCCAGTCTGCTGTAGACCAACTCTAAAATATCTCCACACACAGACACACTGTTCAGTTTCCACAGCAGGTTCATGTGTTGCATGGTTTTTTTAAAGATATATTCAAGTTTGCTGTAAACCTCGATCTGCTGTAACATAGGATGCCGAAAAACCATTTCAACCAGCTGCGTATCCTTAAACTGTGCTACTTGCCGCATTCTTGCCACTGATTACCAACTCCTTAGTTTTATTGCTATAATAAGAGCACTATTTGAATACTAACTAATTAATTTATCAGTCTGATTAAACCAGGCAGCCTCTTCACAAGTGCTCCCTTCTTGTATGAGTTGTATAAGCAAACCAGAACCATGTCATCTATGCACTTATAAAGACAACGAGATTATGATATTTTGACACCGGAATGAGATGAGAGTGGACAAAGAGAATGGCATAAAAGGGAGAAAGGGTGGAGAAAACAAAAGTTTGGGGTAGCTTTAGTCTGTGGGAGGCTAAATGTGAACTACTTGAGTTTGATACCTGTGGGGTTTAAAGGGAGAGAGGTAAGAGGTAGCAGGAGAGGATCAATAAGTGGGTGATTGGGAGCAGGGCAGTGGTTGTGGAAGGTGATTGGTGTGTGTGTGTGTGTGTGTATTATCTTGGCTGGGTGCCAATTGGGTCATGACAGGAAGGAGTCTGCATCTCATTATAATGGACGGTGGACAGTATCTGTGATATGACACATCCCCAAGGCACCCCTGAACATCAAAGATGTTATTTTGACATAATGCCATTCTCAGACATTCTCTGGATCTAAGTGTTTAATACATAAAATAAGCCCTCCATTCACCTCACAATCAGACTATCTGCATGGAAGCTGAACTAAAATCTAATAATAAAATATTAGAATAACTTCTGGATGTTGCTGATGTTTTAGTAAATGTATTAACTAAAGTGGGTCTGTCATCACCAGTGCTCCACCCATGCCTGTAGGCATACTGAAAAAAGATCCAGGTCTTTACCAAGGGTGACCTACTTTGACCTTTTCAGGTGACCTACATTGACCTTTTCAGGTGACCTACATTGACCTTTTCCATGCAATTGCTCAAAATGCTGGCCAGAGCAATTGGTCTAAAAGCATTTTAGGAGTAGGGCTCCATACATTTTTAGTATAGCTGCGGCAAAACATATTCGTCAAGCAGCAACTGAAAGTGTAGTAAACAGATGTCATCTGGGGGACTCCATCCCTTAACCCTCCCGTCAGGCCATCTTGGCCTGGGAGCATATTTATTCTAGCCCTTGCTAATCTGGCTGCTACATCCCTATCTCTAATCAATGTCATAAAGAATTTCCATTCATTGGCAAAGGAAACAGTATCCGTTACTTTTGAGGCAACCCCATATTATACTTCTGTATATTATCCATATAATATTATCCATAATATTGTTTTCTCAAAATGTAATGTACTTAATGTAGATATTGTTTTGGTTAGTTAATTCGTACAGCAGTAAAAAGATATTTGCCAATCAGTAACCTCAATAACAGTTGCATAGCTTCTCTTCATTGCTGCCATTCCGCACTTAAATTCTGTAACAGCCAGTGTCTCCTCTTCCAACTCGTGTCTTGTATTTTGAAGACAGATACATGTCATTCTGGCCGAGAATTGACTTCCAGGTTCAGAAAGTAAAAGTCCTCATCAGGATTTTGCTCAAGCTTGCTAGATTTTCTACTTAGTGCAATCCAGGTAAAATTTGTGAAATCAACACAATCCAGGAAGCCTGAGCAAAAAAGGACTTTTACTTTCTGAACCTGGAATTGACACCTCTGGTTGACACACCACTCTGTAGGCCTCTCTAATCCTACCAGAACACTGGTCAAGATTTTGCATGGCCAATCAATCATAACGTAGGAATAAAACCAGGCAGTATATGAGCATTAAAGTTCCTCAAAACTGATATGAAAGTGCATTGTTGAAACCCTGAGCTGTCTTTTCATCAACTTTGGCCAACGATGGCAGACAGAATAGCATAAAACGAGACAGTGACCATTTCATAATCATGAGTGTCTGCTTGTGAATGTGGCATGTAGCTGCCCAGTGTCTCTCCACAATCACAGGCTGTCACCAGCAGACTTGATTCCATCTGCATCTGCTCTTATATGACCATTTAGGAAAACATTACCAGTCTCTTTCGACCAAGTTTAAACAAAAACAAACGAGATTAGCCCTTCCTACTCTGCTGGAAGAGTTAAATCTTCCAGGATATTCTAGGTGGACTGCAGAGTTCAGTGTTGAGTGTTTTCTGTGGTAATGGAAACCATGAACTCTGTTGTGCCCCTCCTCTGAAACCCCATTCCTTTTCTTTAGTCGTTCGTCTCTGCTAGCACGTCCATACCAGCCCCACACGGCCGCTTGCCGGCTGGGTTGTAAAATGCTAAATGCCTGGGTCTGCAGTGTCAACAGATGCTCCCTGTATACAAGCTGCTCTCAGTTCGGTGGGTAATACGTAAAAAATTACATATTACATAATTCTGGTCATTAGACATCTTCGTAATAGCCAGTGCATAATTTTTTTTTAAACGTATCAATATGTCAAATCACCAGTAAAAATCCTTCAGTGAATAGCTGTAGGTCAATACACATAAACAAAGAGAAAAGTCAAGAAACAAAAGACAACAGCATAATTACAGAGATGAAGAAAATGGCGAACGTAAAGAACGTAAACTAATGGAGGTAAGAAAACAGCTCCTACCCAACGCATTCATTCTTTATGTGTGTGACGATACGGGGTGAGCGAAGGACGAGACACCGGATCCTTGCTGTAGACGTCACTTTATTATGAAGACACAGAGATTGCGCAATAGCGCACGAAAAACATACAACGCTTACACAGAAACGTGTAGACTCTAGACAACGACGAGCACAGGACACTGCGCGAGCGCACATTAAATAGACAGACCACATTAGCCCCATGTGATTACGAGACGATTCACAGGTGAGACACATTATTCACACAACAAAGCTATCACCACGGAGTTCCGAAAACGCAGACAGAGCACGTGGACAACGTTTACACACGCCCAAAAGGGAGGGGCCGGGGTCCTCAACGTGACAGACGCCCCCTCCAAGGGCACTACCCGTCCCGGGGTGCCAACAGGACCGAGTGCCCCGAACCCACGACGATGGGCGGATCCGACGCGCTCAGTCCTGCGTCTGGGAGGTGACTGCCCTCGGGGAAGCGTCCGCCACGGACCGCCTAGAATACCCTCCCTGGGAACATAGGGGAAAAGACGTTAGACACGTTACACGGGACATTCACAAACACGCACACAGGCACATTGACACATAGAGGAACGAATGGGAAAAATGGGTTAGGAATACAGACGGGAAGACTGACGAACACAGGCACACACACACATGAAACAGGCGCCAGGCTGCGCGCCAGAAGGATAGCGATGAGGGGAGTGAGATCGGGAGCCACTGGTGCTGCAGGCGCTGCGGTGGGCGGTGCTCCTCCTGCCCTTGCTGCAAACCCTCCACCGGGCGCAGCGCGGTTGGCCGACATGGCAGGTGCAGCGCGGTTGGCCCCAACCCTCGGTGGGCCGTACGGGAAACCCTCCTCGCCCGTGGATCTCCCTCCGGACCTGGCAGTGGGAGTGGCCTCCTCCGCTTCCATCACCTCGTCACTGCCACGGCTCCAGCTCATGGGCTGTCCCGAGCTGCCACCCCGGGAACAGTCCATGTCGCTGGCTGGGGAGAGCTCGGGGGATGAACCCGCCTCTGGACTCTTCCTCTTCGCCGTCCCGGTGGACAGTTCCGAGGGGGAAGGGCTCTCCTCCTCCTCCGTGTAGGAGCCCTCGGACGGAGGGTACTCCCCATTCTCCTCCCCCTCCCCACCGTCTTCCTCGGGGCATGCGGAGCAGTCCGACGGGGAGGGGTACTCCTCCTCGTCACACTCTTGCTCCTCGCCCTCTTCCTCGCCCTCCTCGACGGGGGGAGAGGGAACTACGGTCGGAGGGAGGTAGTCCTCTTCCTCTGACTCCTCCTCCTCCTCTTCACCGTAGTCGACGGTGGAGACATCGTCTAGCGACGGAGGGTAGGCTTCCTCCCCCTCCCCACCGTAGTCGACGGTGGAGGCTTCGCCTAGAGACGGAGGATAGTCCTCTTCCTCCTCCCCCTCGCTTGGCGAATCTTCCTCCCCAAACTCGCTCTCTGGAGTGCTCTCCGTCGAGCAAAGCACGAACGCCCCCATCCTCAGAGGCGAGGGTTCGCGGGAAGGAGCGGGGTGTCGCTCTCGCCATATCCGCCGTGCCTGCTCGAGGAAGTTGTCCGCTATCTCGGGGACGGAGGATTCCCGAGCCATGCGCAGCATATAGGCGCATAGCGGGTCCTGCTCCATGAGCTCGGGGTTGGCGGTGGCTTGGCAGCGCTGGCCAGGAGAAGAGGCGCGATGGCGCCGCTTGCTGGCTCGATTGCCCCTCTTCGGTCGGGTGGCATAGCCCGGCATGGTGTCTCACACGGCTCGTCGTTCTGTGACGATACGGGGTGAGCGAAGGACGAGACACCGGATCCTTGCTGTAGACGTCACTTTATTATGAAGACACAGAGATTGCGCAATAGCGCACGAAAAACATACGACGCTTACACAGAAACGTGTAGACTCTAGACAACGACGAGCACAGGACACTGCGCGAGCGCACATTAAATAGACAGACCACATTAGCCCCATGTGATTACGAGACGATTCACAGGTGAGACACATTATTCACACAACAAAGCTATCACCACGGAGTTCCGAAAACGCAGACAGAGCACGTGGACAACGTTTACACACGCCCAAAAGGGAGGGGCCGGGGTCCTCAACGTGACAATGTGGTTTATACAGTCATCCACATCAGGCTCATGCACTATCACTGAGTGATGGAGCATCGCTGGAATGGGGCTTTGTGAAGTGATGAATATGCAGTGTGCTCCAGACGTGAGAGTGGGGCAGGAACCTCGCGTCTGTACATTAGAGAGAGCACTTCACTTCGGCTTTTCCTGTTGTTTGTTTCCCCGAGTGCTCTTAGTTAATCGACCCATCAGCACAGGTGACGAGACCGCCGCACCACTACACCTGATATACATCCACCACGAAGATGCAGGACGTCGGCAGTCTGCATCCCATGAGATCTGGGAATCGAGTGGGCTTGGGTTCAGCCGCTTTTCTCTGTCATGTGCCATATGACAGCTGCATGCTGGGGGAAACTGGACATAAAAGAAGCTCGCACGTTCTTCAGCCGCACTTAATAACTCCACTTTTATACGCAGGTCGATATCCCGGGTGTCGTCCCTGGAACGTTTCATTCGGTCAAAAATCGTTACGCCTACGTTGCCAGAAGGCCATAAAAAGTCAAAATGCTGTAAAGCCCAAATAATCAATTGCGTAGATGTGCAATTACAGTGGCTGTTCGCAGCCCGTCACGTGCCCCTGCATGGGCCTCTGGGCGGGTTGCACCGTTGGTCAGAACAGGCGCGAGCTACATCAGGCACACACTGCAAAACCCAGTTCTCTCGAGTCAAATGGTACACTGACACACTGCTGAAACAATGAGTTGAATTGAATCTATCTATCTATCTATCTATCTATCTATCTATCTATCTATCTATCTATCTATCTATCACTCTCTCTCTCTCTCTCTCTATATATATATATATATATATATATATATATATATATATATATCTACTCAAATGTTATTTGAGGTGCCTTATATAGATTTCTGAGTGAACCTGTCTGTCATGCCTGACATGCATTGCAGGGTGAGCCAGGGATCTAGAGGTGCTGTCGGAGAAATAGGCTGACAAATAACATTGTGACTGCAAATAGCTACAGGTGCTGAAGGAGGGATATAGGAAGCACATCACCTATTTTATAAAGGTCAAGGTCATTAAGACAACAGCTTTAGCTGAGTTTTAGTCAAGTGCTTAAACTGTCATAGAGCAAAGGCAACCACTGCCTCACCACTATGCAGTCCAATGACTCACACAATTGTGCTCGTTGGTGCAAAATGGGCTCTGTTATTATGGGGCAAAGGAAGCAAGGAGAAGAAAAAAAAACTACTCCTGTTTGGAATAAAAATTGTCTCAAACTCTGGGGGGTTCATAAGCCTTCTTATCCATGTCCAGAATATGGTGGAAAGGAAACTATATCTGACTAACTCCCACCACCCACATCTATGGGTGGCATGCCAAAGTGATCCTATGGCCTAGCAGATAGAGAAACTCTTACTAGATCGTCCGTTGGCAGATGCTGGCTGAGGAGAGGAGGATGTTGGGTGATTTAGGATTCTCTACATTGCCAGCTACCTATTTCACTCAGCAGTGGAGTCATTTCCGAGATTTCATAATTACACCCCAGGCCTACGAAACTGGTGCAGAGACGAAATGAATTCCCTTGTCCCCATCATTTCCATTCTCATCCTGATCCGCTCCTGCAGAATTTATGTATGATAAGGAGAAATTTATTGCCTGAAAAAGGTCAGGGAACATGTTTAATATGGCCAGGCGAATCTAGTAAAAAGCTTTTATTTGGAGACGCTGTGAAATGAAGCCCTCCAAACCGCTAACAAGTGTCACAGCTCGAAAGGTCAGCAGGAAGTCATGCCGATATATATATTTTTCTCCACATTTAGAATTCCTCTCGGCCATTCCTGGCATACTGCACGAATGGGACACTTGTGGTGGAATCACGCCAATATATGGATTAGACGAAACTCGTAGAACAGGTCTACAGGTTCACAGCTAATGCTTTTGACATGTCAATAATTGTGGAGTGGACCATAACCTTATCTCAACAATTACTCTTCAGTGCAAAGTTGAAGGGTCTGATTTGCAGAGTCTTATTCAGAGTTTTATTTAGAGTTCTCATGTTTTCAGTGGATGATCATACTATGAGATGTGTTCAGGGTAATATGGCACAGGACCACTGGCAGCAAATATACTGACAAATGAATTGCCACTATCTCTTGCGAGTGTGTCTCTGTTCAGCTTGGCATTAAAATTCTCCATGCTGGCACAACAGGTGAGCATGCCGACCCCGAATGCAGAGGCACTCGGCATGAATCGGTGACTCTTTCTGACCCTGTACGACATCACAACAGTGCTGCGTAACAAAGTTTTGCAATGTAACAAGAAAGTAAACTAGCTAGCAAAAACTGAGGTTGTGTTGCATACTTGGAACAAATGTGTATAGACAGCGCAGGCTTTCGGCTCTAGGAGCGTTGGCTGGAATAGTAGTCCCCAGTCACAGTCTCCAAGGACCACCAGTCAGTCCACATTTCTCTTCAATTCCAGTTCCCAATAAGCCTGAGCCTGGAAATCAACATTGCGTGGCCTTTGATTACCTGGCTCAGGTGTGGGAGAGGCTGCAAGAAAATGAAAAGGTTCACTGGTAGAAGGTCCTCAACCACTGGGTTGAAAGTCTGTTACCTAGAACATATGAAGATAGATGTGTAATCTCTTACCTAGAACACGCAAAGACAGATGTGAAACCTCTCTTACATAGACCATGAAGACAGATAACATGGATCTAAAATCTATTTTATCCTGTAAATGTGAATAGTTTTTGATTACCACAGTTTGGATACGAGTCCTGTTGCTTTCCACATGAAATGTTGCCATTACATGACTATGACTATGATCTTTATTTATATATCTGTGCTATCTGAATAATACCTGCTAGTATCTGTCACCCAATCCCTTGGATAGTAAATAAGATTATGTTAGTTTGTTCTGGTCTCTTTTGATAATTCAATTTCAATCCACAATATTTTGCATGCAGACAAGTAAAGCATGTGACAATTAATGATAAATAGCTTCTACATTTGTACAGCAGTGGGGTCGGTGCAAATATTTGTGTATCTGAGACACTTTAGTGCTTAATGGAATTGTTGAAGCATTTAAGTCATCAGCTAAATAAACTGCTGAGCAGTAATATCCTTGGTGACCAGCTACTCCACATAAAAGGTGTGGTTCAAAGTTTGCTTTGTCAAAAATTAAAAACCCAAGAAAAAAATTAAAAACATAGACTATGCCTCCTTCCCATCTGCAAATAAGCATTAAAGTGTTTGCTTTGACACGCACAGAGGATTTAGCTCAATAAATCTAAACAGAGGGAAAGACAAGTGAGGATATCTCAATAGTTCTGTGCAAGCACCCAAAGCAGCTATTCTGCCAGCAGCTCTCAAGGAGTTGCTGATTCCACCATCGAGGCCACATTCGTTGCCAGGTACCATTCGTCGCAGAGCGTCTGACGAGGCAGAGCCTCAGCCCAAATAAATGGCACCTGACACACTGTTTAAAGACTTTCAAAAACTAACGCCTGTTTGACAAGGGAGGCTCTGGCCCCACGCTTACTCAGACAGGCCATTTAATCAAGCCTCAGTCCCTCAGAGACATAATAAATGGTCCTGCCAAGTTTCATAAATGGAGGATCAATTGTAATTGATTTTATAGTCTGATAAATTTATTAAAGTGACATGCATTTATGCATTTGCTTACTTGTTTTCGTAATCAGTCCCGGTTGTAGTGTTCCAGAAATGGACACCCGGCGCTATCTGCCCACATGGTGTTAGCCAATTCGGCCTGAGAATTTCATTACAGTAACATAATTGCGGAGAACTGACAAGGCAAGGTTGACGTGAATGACGCTAACAGTTCATTTTTCATGTCGGCAGCCCCAAAGATGTGGCTGCATAATTCGCTAACTACACGATGTGTGTTATTGTGTGTTCAACAGCCGGTTAAGAGATGGAAAATCCTCTTAAGAGCAGAATAAATTAGTTCCAGGTTGTCAGGGTCTGTCATCCACACTGATCCCTGGTGCAGATGAACTCTGTCACTCAAACATAGTGAGGGAAACCCACGGTGATAATTCTGTTTTAGCCATGGTGTCATCTGCCTGTTCCTTCCAATCTCAAGGGATGACCAGCTCATTCAGAAGAAGGAGAAGAGACAGAAAACAAATCACAGTCTAAACCATGATTTCATACCTTTTCCAATGTTTTACAGCCTTTACTTGCAGTGCTGAAATTGTAGCGCTTCAGTACTCATGCTATTCAGGGCTACCCACCAGCACAGTGGGGATATTCCCCTCCTAAACCACCTACTAACCCCTACAAATCCAGGTAATTAGTTGATCAGTCAAACCACATGTACTCAACAGGACACATCACCTGATTGTGCAGAACACCACGTACTCCAGGTCTAAAGCTGGGTGTGTCTGCCCTACTGCAGACATGTCTCACTGGTTGGTAGTTCTTCTGAAGAGAGTTCCACTGCTTCAAGCTCAACACCAGTTGCTCAAAAATTCCCTCACCACAGGTCTGTGAGCACTTACATCCCAGAGACACCACATGAACCTCAGGAAAGAATGTTAACAGATGTCAATCAAGACAAACCTTTCTAGTTTTTATATCTGTATCAAGAATCATTTGATGAGGAGAGAATGAATGAGGTTTTTGTATGAAATTTCATAATTTGCTTTGTTATATCAAATGTTTTCTGTGCGGATAACCAAATATGATCGTTTGGATTACAGGGTAATGTTTCAGCTTCTTAGGATTAAGCTTACAATGTATATATGGCACATTTTACAATTCATTTGACCAATCGCTCAGGTGTATAAATGAAAAGGCAAAATGCATTTGATAACAACCCACCAAGTCAGTGCCAAGCGATAGTGTTAACATGTATTAGCATTCAAACATAATGGTGGTTAGTTTGAATATATGAATACAATGCATTTCATGTTTTGCTGTCTTTTACCATCCTTATGATATTTCACAACAAAAAGATATTTCACAACCCTGAAGGCCAGCCTGGTACTGTAGCCTTAAGTATGGTTTAGAGTTTAGTGTTTACAACAGATATGTTTTTATTTGGTGAATACCAAAGCCTTATATGTGCTTTCTTATATCTCAATACTGCTGGTGACAAAGCCATCGGAATGACGAACATATGATCAACAGGAAGGGCGCATAAATAGCCCTTTGAAATGACAGTGCGGAGGAAGTGTCTTGCTAAGTCTTCACCCTGCTTTTCGCTTTTTGGGCCTGAGTAATTGATAAAGCGCTCGTTGGTGCACCATTAATGGTGGCAGGCATTCAGTGTGCTCGCCTGATTAATAGCTGCAGTGATGAGGTCTCTCCGCCCAGTGAACCACGCTCGTAATAAACAACTGTATTTACAAACCTAATGTCAGTGGAGAGAGAGATCGAGAGGGACTGAATGCGAGAGAGAGAGAAAGAGAGAGAGAGGCCAGAAGTTACTATGCTGTCATACTACTAGAGCGTGCAGAAATCCATTAGTGTGTTGATTTATGTGATAATGCAGCAAATGATCTGTGATGCCTGATAACCTGAAATTCAGCCTCGTCTTATCTGCATTGGCTCCTGTAATGCAGGTGAGGCAGAAGCAACTAATGCATGTAAATCCGACAGGGGCCGTGATGCTAACAGGGCCGCGATGCTAACAGGTGTGAAATCTGCTTTAGCTCCTATTCGCATGAGGCTTAGAGATAAACTTGGGCAATGCCAAGCAATCCAAGAATTCAACACGCTCAGGTAATCCTAACCGTTCTACTGATAGCACTGAAGTTCGAAGTACGAGCAAAACATGTCTTCTTTCAGATATAGTTATTAGGCAACAGAATTAGCATACAAGCAATAAGAAGATGGCCGGAGATAAAGACCACATGGAAGCTGACTTTTAAATGTATTGTGAATGCATTTGCAATCCGGGAGAATGCTTCAGACTGTCAGCATTACTGTGATCAAATGTTTCAGGGATGTGTGCCTCAGAGAAAAACCCCATCTACACATCAAGTCTTGCCTTGTTTTCGCTTTGCTTAAGGGAACAAATTATTTTGCTCTTGTAAAGCATTAGCGTACATAAGACCCGCTGTGGTACACACGGCGACAAGACCTGCATTTCATTATCTTATCTTTGGGCACCCTCACTTGGTACACTTTCATAATTACATGCCTGACAAAAAAGTCGGTTGTAATGCATGAGTGGGAGTGGCCACCGTGGCGATATGTGAATACAAACGGAACGAAGTTGCACATATTTTCTTTGATCTATCTCCTCTTCTTCTAAGATGGAAAAATAGAGCCTATAATCACTGTTCAGAAGGAAGGGTATCTGAGATGTACAGCATATCTATGCATACATTTGGTTACATTTCACCCCTTTTGAAGGCTCCAGCAGCTCGCTTTGTCAAAAAGAGATGACAGAAGTGGTCAGCTATGAAAGTCCCTTCAGGGACATGCTCAAGATCCATCGTCCCCTAGCGCATGACAGCATTTAAATAAAACAGCCTATTTTCCACCTGTGCACGCATTTTATCTGAATAGTAGGCATTTCCCTATTGACAATGGGGATGCATGCAAACTAATACCAAATGCACATCTGAGCTGCCCCTCCCCTTATGAGATGCTACAGAGTGTGTCCACAAAGCGCTCAGGGATGTCAGAGACTGATACCCAGGCGTAAACTGCTTCTAGGTGATTAGAGGTTCCAAGCGTTCACTTCAAGGAACTTTACATTTTCCAAATGAGTTGCCCCGCCTGTACAAACGATCCAGCTGCATGACATGGAGTGTTAAATAAGCTCTGGGCCCAGGTTATTCATTCTACTTTGTGGTGCCAATGTAGAGAGTGCTCCAGCGTGAAAACCGCTTCTCTTCTTCCTCGGGCAGGTAAAGGGATAGCCTCTCTGCATGTTTAACTTTCTGGCTGGGAACGTGCGAAGGTTGCTTTCCACAAGGTCTGGATAGACTCCCTCAAGGGTATCTGTGCATTCTTGAAATGAATGGAAAGAGGAGGAAGGTGAGGAGGTTTTTCTCACACTGTAAAACTGACACAGCACGAGCACTCAGACAACGGCAACAAATAAGGTCCTAGTTATTGTGTGCATCCTAAGAATTGTTTGAAATAATAATCCACGAAGATGCATCTTTTCTTTTAATCTCTAGGGGATTAACAGACAGAAAGCTGCCAAGAGGACAATTAAGGGAGATTAAATTGCCACTGAATATAGCACAGGTGGTTAATGTATAACAACGCACTAGGTCTAAGTTCATGTGGAAATTGAATTTATCATATAGACATTTTCATTGCCAAGCAACAGAGAGTTGTCAGTGAGTCTAAGAGTCTGTTTATCAAAGAGTTGGTGTTATGTGATAGGTGCAAAAATATTCTTATCAGTTAGCAAATCAAGTTACTGTATGAGAAAGTAAGGTCTGGAATTATATTTGAATCTATTAAGAGAAATAAGAGGAAGGCTTGTGCTGGGGAAGTGCATTTAAAGTGAAAGAAAAAGTTTTACCTCATAACTGTAGACAGAGCAATAATCCCAATGTAATTTGCACATCAAATACAGATTTGGCAAGGTGGCTGATAACCGGACAAAAGAAGAGGAATTGTTTCATTGTTAACCTGCCAGTGGCTCATTCCGCAAGCCTGTGATGAATATCAGTTTAATAGCATTTGCCTCATTATGTCACTGTGTTTCTTCAACAAAATCTGAAAACTTTTTCAAGAGCGAGGTGGGACAATCAGAGATGCTGACAGCATCCAGTGTGCAGCAGTAGATCCTTTGTGAGGACCAACTGTCCCAGACATGCGACACAGCTGCTGTTTTGGCTTTAAAACCTCTGAACAGAGAGGTACACTGCACCTTCAAATTCATAATGAGATTCTTTGAAAAACTCGCTATTGTAACTGCGTCAAAAAGAGTCCTTGGCACAGACATCGTCAAAAAATGTGGGGGTCATCGCCACCCTTTCATTCACAAGCTCTCATTCAGCTAATCACTCACTGTATAATTCAATCAGACTCAGAAGTACTGAGTGTTATATGTGGTCAGAAGTGGTTTAATTTGGAAATGGCCTTTTCTGGCTCCTCAGACTGGGAAATAGCTTTCTGCTGTATTGTATGCCCTGTGGGTGAAATGAGTTCCAGAACTCTTTGGAACTAGTCACACTCGCACAACTACCCTATGTGCCCTGAGTAGACATGGTGAGCAAAGAAAAGAGGGATGTATGATTCTTTACCGCACTTTCCTTCTCTTGAGCTGTGAACATGTCTTTCCACAGTATTGCGAATAGTTAAAATGCTTTTTAAAAGCCTCTTTGATCCCAATGGGAGCTTCCAATGAAGAATTAAAAATTATTATATATTATAAATCACAAATGTTATGTTACACAGGATTTTTAGGTAGAAAAGGTAGATCTGGGATGTATATTTAGTCTTGAAGCCCAGCTGGTGTGATGATATAATTTTCAGATATTTTTTATTTTTTTGCTGTCATTTCATGATTCTGTTTTGGGCTGTGGCAGACCGGCAGTGAAGATGCAGGAGGCCAGGGAAGTACTCTAAACCTTCTCACAATGAAAGCTATGCATCTGACTAAGTAGCATTAACTTCTCCTTTGCTTTGGTCCTGATATAGCACAGTGTCTTTACATACCACAGGATCATCCATTACAGCTGAGGGTCATTTGCATAAATGGATTATTTGAACACATAAAATAAGTTTGAGTAATAAGTGTATTATTTCAACTAAAGTAAATTTAACCATGACAAACGACGTTTCAGCAGGTATCATTATCACCCATTGAATTCCCAATTTCCATCTTTAACTTGTGGTCTGGAGGGGATGTGCTTGGTTTCCCTGGCACAGTATCTATCTGTCTCCCTTTCTTTGGGCTTTATGCTGTAGTAACTCTACAATGAATCTGATCTGGGAACTGTTTAATAGGTGCAGTGCGGGAATGTTGGTTACGTATAGCACTGCAGTCAAAATGCGAAACAACATGCAAAAAAAAGACAATAAATAAGTAGGCATTTCTTCTGTCTATCTGTCTGTCCGTCTCTCTCTCTCTCTCTCTCTCTCTGTCTACCTAGCTGTCTTTCTGTTGACGTATCTGTATGTCTACCCAAAAGATAATTTGTGCCCTAACAAATGTTCTAAAGTTGAATCTAAGCTGTCACATTTACATCTGGAGTTTTGTGCTGTTTTCTCCACAATACCTTCAAAGCATGCAATCACAAGTGGAAATGAACTTTTTGGTACAATATGAAGAGGAACAATATTAAGAACTGTTCTGGTGGTCTTTGCAGCATGGGGACTGAATTGGTTTATGATAATAGGTGAAAGTGAAACTGTAGGGAAATGCAAAATGCATGATAGACAGTGTTCTGGAAAATCTGTAGAAGACTCTGTGAGGGTTGTAGGGGGTGGTGGTTCTGGTAGAGTGTCTCAGAACCTGTCTGACTCAGTCCAGTCTCAGTAGAACTTACTTTTATCTACCACATTTTGCTGGGATTGCAGCGAGCATGCCAGCCACACAACCGATAGCTTCATGTGAGTCACTATTCAATGCTGAGGTACGGAAGCATTGTGAGTGGCCTCTGTCCAAGGTCCTGAAACAGGGCACTGGTACCCGGGCAGCCAAGGCAGCATCCAGAGCCAGCCCAGATGAAAGCCTGTCAGTCTACACAATTCTGGTGGGGCATAATAAGGCAGTTATGTCAAAGACTACCATAATTACATAATACACCAGCATAACCTCAAAGGATCTAAGGTGAAAAACACCAGGTTGGCACTACTTTTGATCCAAAAGATATTTCCACCTTTTTAAAAAAAGGGATTTGATCATGTATGTCTACCAGAGGAACTCTCAGAATTATTAATGAAATAAAAAAATGAATGTATGAATGAATACCTTTATTGATCACAAATTTGGGCAATTATGTAGATTGGTGCAGCTGAATATTGGAAGAACAAAGGTGTCTTCAATCATTCAAACATTTCATAGAGAAAACATGTAATTCAGAAATGTGAACTCTACTGTAATGCTGCACATTGAAATACATTCTGCAATGTTATTCAATTTTATGTTTAGCATTTTTGCACTCATATCATATAGGACATCAAGACTAGCTCATAGGGGTGGCAGAGGTTCCATTTTCACACCTCAACAAGAGGAGGCTGTATGTGTTCAGGTTGTTTTGAATGTGTAGAGTAAGTTTCTAATTTTGCAGTTTTTCCAGTCAAACAGTTGTCTGTCTTTTCTAAATTTCAATCAGATTTGTCAACAAATTGCAGTGCAAACAATACAGTCAAACAATATTGCTTACAAAGTGGACTCCAGTCCAATTTCTTGCTATCAGTCTCCCACATACAGTCATGTGTAACTTCGTGTTCTGTGTAAGTTTGTATTTTGTGTGTAACATGTATAATTTCATTTTAAATACCACAGAAAGTGCAGCATTCTTGTAATCAAAAACTTAACTAGTTTCCATCAGAATATACTTACAGTCTGCACTGACTGTGACTTATAGTTGCACTGACAACAACTCTAAATATTTTGACTACCTTGTTCATAGGCAATGGCACACAAACTAGATATTCGGATGGCACTGACAAATTGATTGATCTAAATATTTGCTTTGAATTTTGAGTGTGAAGCATGTGCTGGATATATGCTGTATATATATATATATATATATATATATATATATATATATATATATATATATATATATATATATATATATATATATATTACAGTTACTCTCTGTTACTTTTGGTGCAATTTGAAGATCAGAATAGAATTTCTCTAAATTACTTCTTCAACCTCCTGTCACGGTACGGCGGGGCCCTTGCTGGTCGCCCCCGTCTACAACAGCAGTTGTCTTGTTGTTGCGTTGTGTTCGTCCCTCAGGTGGGCGGGGCATATGATCCGCCTCACCTGAGGGTCGTTTGTTTGTCTATATATGTCTATGTTTCTACATTCAAACCTCCTTTTTCCTTGAGACTTGACGTGATCACTTCCATTTTATTTGGCCCTCCCTGCCCATCACTACATCATCTTGTCGCTTGTGCACATCATGAAAGCAATTTCTCGCTCATTTTGGACAAATACCAAATGCTTGGCATAATCAAGCAAACAATTTTTTACAACTGTCTGCTATTTCTTACATTATCAATTACTTTTGTCATGCTGATCAAAATATATTATACTTGTTCTCTGTTCAACATTCCTGCCCAGCAAACATATCGCCATTAGTTCAGTGCATAAATCAATTCATTCTAAAGTCATACATAACCAGTCATACATAACATGCAAAGTATATTTTATACATCTCTTTTACACTTTTCTGGTAAATTTCTCCTGAACTGATGATTAGTGAATCATAACTTTCACTGATGAAGGTAGTGTGTGAAGCTTTAGATCATCCAATGGTGAACCAGTTCTCTAAAATAGCACAGAGGTGCATCTTACAGTATGTAAATTCATATAGACGGATGACATTGCTGACTGCCATGGATGTAGCGTGTGTGGACATTCCAGAAGATTCTCTCCATGCTGCAATGCATGACAAGATATCTGTTGTGATATGGATGTGAATCTTTGGCCTGACAGACAGAAATGTCATTCTCCATACAGCATTAAAGTTCTGCCTATTGACAATGTTTTCTCCCTTTTATGCTGTAGAGTGTTACGACAGTCTTGTATTTCTTTTCTGTATTGCAGTGACATGATTTATTATTACAGTAAATTTTACTGTACAAACTATAAAATGCATGAATGTGAATCCAGTCCAGTCTCTTGCAATCAATCTCTCCCATATCATAATGTGTAACTTTGTACTATAGAAACTGATAAGTGCAGCTTAGTGCTTTTTCGTTCTTTGTGCTCAAAACTTTAGCCATCAGAAAATGTTTACAGAGTACACTAATATATGACAACATGGCTGAGCGTTTTGATTGATGTGTTCGTAATCAGTGATTCTGATGACACTGACATATTCATTGACTTAAATACTTACTCTTGGGACATGTACAAGGGATTCTGAGCAAGTCATGACCTTTTGCTGGTAATCCATCGTGTAGTGTTGTTTGTATGAAGTGTTTTAAGAAATGCACTTACTATTGTGCAAATCTTCATGATGATTCACGAAATGCACCAAAGCGACAGACAATTACTGTAATATTTATATATCACCTTAGAGAAGCACTTTGCTTGGAGAGTTAATGAAGCAACTTTGTACTAAATGTCCTGTCATGGAAACCTTGCTTACAACTCTGCAGATTTTAGTATATACAGTGTTCAAGTGAACTGGCCTTGCTATGTCCTCGGAGAGCCAAAATGAATGACCTTGAGTATCTAAAGCCAAGCAGGAGGAGATGATTCCCCTTTAATACCAGCGTCTCGGAAGTGCACCTCCTCTTAGGGATGATGGACTGTCAGAATGGCCACTGAGCACCAAGTCAGGGTGCAGGTGCTAGACACACACACTCACACACACACACACACACACACACACACACACACACACACACACACACACACACACACACACACACACACACACACTGTCATCTTCACGGACATGAACATACCCACACATTCTGTAGGGAGAAATAAAAGGCCTGGATACACATATGGTGTTTCATTATTTCACTGATCTGGCGGAAGCTCACAGGCAGGATCAGGCGGAGAGAGCTGGCAATAGTGTCTCTCAGCCTGCACTTATTTTTACACTTCCCTTCCGAGACCCGGAACCTTGCATCCCATTACGTTCAAGCGAACGGACAAGTCACATTCATTTATGTTTACAGCATATGATGTAGACTCACGCTGAGTGGAGCGCTGTGAGGAGGAGAGTTTGACAGCAGAAGACAAACACATGACATGCAGATAGTGTACCGGTGCACAAACATAGGCTGTATCTCCCTCTACACCTGAACATGTGAAGCATGCAGTGGTAAGCAGATTAAAGCAGGGTAATCTGGTTTTACAGGTGTATGATGCTGTCTCCTTAATAGAGCCTGTATGTCATACAGTGGTGGCTTTTAGACATTCCTAAATCTGTTGTTTTTCTAATACATACTGATGATGCAATTAAATTGTAATCAGTAGTGAGATAAATTGTGTTGAGTTTTCCAAAAATATTTTCACAATCTAAAGGGTATGGAACAATTTTTTTAAATGTTACGTATAAAATAAGTTTCAAATATCAGTCTGGTGGGAAGTACTTATAAGGAGATTTGCCAATCCCCCCCCCCCCCCCCAAACTGTTTCCCAGTAATGACTCAGCTGCAGTTCTGTTTTGCACTGTGCTGAATCAGACCTTAATTAACTGCCACTGAATGCATGAATGTTTAACCCACTAAATGTTGCTGTCCTCTAGAGATCTTCTGCTAAGTTTTACAAAGCAGTCTTCTGAAAGCATGGAAGAGTTTTATAGCAGATCAGCTACAGCACTGAAGAATACACTCACGCACGTGCTGCTTAGCTTATGCTAAAAGCAGTGTTTTGAATTGAAAAGCAAATCACTCTCCATCCATCTTTTTTTGGCAGTTATATGGCAAACACTGGTGCTTATACTGCAGTAGAGCTGGGAAATGTGGGCTTGGGTTCAGGACCATAATGTGTGGTGGGTGTGTATCTGCATAATATAGCCGAATGGACAGTACTATAATCTTTTATTGCCCTACACAGAATCATAATAATAATTAAAATTATTTACACCATTCCAGATGCCCCTAATCATGAAAAGTAATCGCAGAGTAATTATTAAAGTACATTTCATCTACCCAACTGTGATGTAAAATTTAAATGAGACATTTAGTGCTGACGTTTGACCAGTACATACTCTCATAATTCTGTGTGTTGTTTTTTTTCAGACTGCTAGCGCTGACGTGGGCGTTAACATGGCTGTACGATCAAGAGGCTGTGGCAGAGGTTAAGACCCTGTAGCTGCAGGCAGGATTCAGCATATGGTTTTGGTTTAAATAGGACAGAAAAGCACCATAACCATATTCACACCTGCACAAAAAATCCTGTTTTACCCTGGTACCTCGGGACCCAGCAGTCGTTTTTCACCGCACGACGCAGGTTGTGCAGCCACATCATATGGGAGATAACTCAGTGTCACGCCGTCCTCTTATTCGCGCATTAAACAAATGTCTTCTGCAAACATCCCATGATCCCGTCTGATGGTCAAGTCTGTGAAACTGACCTTATATTTAAAATCCGAGGAACAAACTGATAAATGAAACCAGGCACACCAAGAGACTTACTCTAGTAAACAGCAATTACCATGACGGTCAACCCAGTAGAGTGGACTCTTCTGGCATGCTAACTAATGACTGTTAGTTGTTCATTATAAGTACTTGGAGGTTTCAAAGATCTTAACAGCTGTATCTGTGAAGGTTCCTAGGCCAGGCTGTAAATCAGAGTCTCCAGGAAGCATCAGGAGAGATTAGGCCACACCCACCTAACAGTTCTCATACACAGATACTAGATGCCAAAATCGTAAAAAAAAATCAATGAGATGACTTTCTTCTGTCATTAATTACCAGACATGAGAGAATCATGGACATCATTGAGAGAAATAAATCTTTTGGACAAAGATAACTAACAGCACTTATCGGTTTAATAATTTGTGTAATCTTGCTCCACAAGAAAAGGCCCATGTCTCCTGTAATATCTGATGAGGTTGGGGAAACAGGGCTCAGGTCCCATTCTTCATGCAGAGTGGTGCCTTGGTCTGGAGAAACGTTTTACATGCTTGTGCAGCTGAGAGGTCCTGTATAGCCTCTGGGAAGAGAATTCTATATTTTACTCATGTCTTGAAATTCGATGGGCTCCTTAATGCTATGCCCCTAACAAGGGCTTTTAGAAGCGCTATAGGCCTACAGTGTCAGCTGGTGAAATTCTTCACAGCGGGGAGTGTTGCATGACGGGTGTGTTTACAAGCGGCATCTCTGTTGTGTTGACACCATCTTCCATCTTAACATGTTTTGGCTGCAGAACAAAGTTCCAGGTAAAGCTGTAGCAAACTCTGGGTTTATGTGCAGTTGGAGAGTGCGTATGGGATTCTTGATGGCAGAGGGCCAAAATCTACAAACATCTCTGCTCAGGCATGTCCATCACATCTTCACTGGCCTTCACTTATCTTCTCATCATGTCCGAAACACAGGAAGTCACCATTACTCAAATTAAACATAGTTTGTGCTATTAGACATCTTCTAAAAACAGACTAGCTGCATATCTTACCTGTCCAGACAGCAGTGACGTTGATGTTTTTGTTCCCTGTTAACAGAAGCGTTCTCCTCTCTGTCTGCCCCACGTGTTTTACAGTTGCCCCATTAATGTAATGGCTTAAATCTCCCTCAGAGCAGCAGGACTTGTTTTCTGTGAGAAAGACGAGGGAGGTTAAAGAAGCCTGAACCGTAGGAAAACAAGTCATGTCATCTCACACGCACTGCAGCTCAACCATTTATCAGCTCAACCTCTGGCTCCCTGACTGCATGTGTGTGTGTGTGTGTGTGTGTGTGTGTGTGTGTGTGTGTGTGTGTGTGTGTGTGTGTGTGTGTGTAGGAGAGGGTGGATGCATGTGTCTTCCTGCATTTCCGCCGAGCGGATTATGTTTTTCTAATCCTGACCGAGTCCCCCCGTGGCGACCCCTCCCCCCGTTCCTCGCTGCGTGGAGTCGTGCATCTGCGCCCCACCCGAGCCACCACCTCCGGCTCCCGCTCGTGGCGTAGGAGGGATTAGCAAGCTCAAGCTTTGATGTCGCACTGGTTGACAGCGGCAAACACGTCGCCACACACTTACAGGATTATTTTAATGTCCATGGTTCGCCATTGCGTTACTACCTGGTAATACGCTTAACTTTTCACAAAACACGTGATTACTTGACTTTGTCGTGTGCAAACCTTGCACAACTGGACATGATAATTAGACCAAAACACACATGGAAGCTCTTCTTTAAGACTGCAAGAGACGAATTCACGTTTTCATATGCAGATAGATTTCATTAATTCATAAATGATGATGGATGAGTCTCGGTGCATGACAGAGGGTGTACATAACCACAGAACTGCTCCTTTGACTTCATTTCCCAGAATCCTGCATTAGTTCAGGGGATTCGTTTGACTTTAGATCCCAAATGCTGCGATCGCTAATGTCAGACAGGCACGCCACTGCAATAAGTGACACAATTAATGAGAAGCCCTCTCCGCAGGACCCCGTATTCAATTCCACATCTCAAGTCGATGGTTTTAAATGTCACATGTACCGGAGCACTGTCGGCACCAGGACCGGGCCTGTTCATAGCCTGACAATAGAAAACAATGAAAACTCTCTCCCATGGCTGAGGTCTGAATGAGCTCTCTGGCTAATGCCTGTCTCCAAGGTCAACACTCTGTTATTTCCTTTTAATTTCCCACTTGCCCTGCAGTCATGCTCACACACTGCTGCCTGGGTTTTATTATCTGCGAACAGCCCAGATGTCAGCTGGTATTGACATAATCAGGTAGAGTACTGCCGATGCATTGACATTTGCAGTAATGGCGTTCTGCTAATGCCGAGCTTCAGACCACAGGCTACAGGCTAGTGGAAACACGCCGGCAAAAACATCATCAACCACACCCACAAACACACAAGCTCACTCATCACACCCTAAATACATATTAAACGAGAACCATGTGTATGCTGGGCTTCTCTGCTTCTAATTGTTGCAGAATATTCCGTTAGTCATCAGTGTTCAAAGCTTACAGCAGTGAAATAAGAATAATTTCGTTCTTTCCAGTTTAATCCTGTTTTGCCTATTGTTAGTGATGCTAATGAAGGTTTGGAGGTTCTGAGGCGTGTAGCTAGATCAGTCAGTGATCTGATAGAAGGGCACATTAAGGTTAGAGGGTCTGACATGTCCAACCAGCAGGACCATGTGGGCGTAATCACAGGGCATGGGAACATGTGGCATCTGGACAGTGAATGTGTTTATTAGTGGTATTGTATCCTATGGAATAAAGTTAATTTGGGGATGTATGATCTATGTAAAATGTATTGTGTTTAAGTGAGTGTAGACTGCAGTGAAAAAATGTAGACATTCAGTCTTCTTAGAGAGCCACCAGAACAGCCAATGGAGCATAATGTATGTGCATACCTGAATATTATTTAATATCATGAAGATACTTCAGCAGAACTTCAGCGTGCAATGAGAAATCAGAGATCGGTCTTACTAATATGAACTAAAAGTGTTGACATATGTGATAATACAATATGATCAAATGTGATCATACATGTTGGTGCAAGGAAACCAGCCTAGATGTAGTGAAGGTATTACTTACATGTGGGCTGTTTGTCGTCTAAATCTTGTAGGCTAGATCTAATTTGACATTATAATAATTTGAAGTATAGTGTTTACAGTGGTTTCTGATTGCACTTGGCAATCTTAGCAAATGTGAGTTGGTGTTTTGATCCTGTGTCAAAACAAAGTGGATATAAGCGCTAAAAGAAGTAATCAACTCTAATAGTGAGAGGTAAACTGAACCACTACACACCCTACACGTTGCTATCAATACAGCAACTGCAAAATTTACAGTAGTTATTAACAATAAACCTAAAGTCTAAAAATGGTATGCCGTCTATAAATGATATGCCGTGTTTTATAGTTATAGAGTTGTTTTTAGTAGAGTGGATAGTATTGCAGCAAATAAGCACTGTTAACATAGCAAGTTCTAATATCTTTACAAATACAATTTCATAAATCCCTCGGGCTGTTGAATCACAGACTCCCAACATTTTTAAACTGACTGCAAAAGCATCCTTTTCCTGCGTGATGTCATTTTCTCCAACTGAACAGGTCAAAGGAAAAAGCTAATTATTTTGACCAGAGCTCCCTCATATGGTGTACCGGGGAACTGCATGACTGGGCAGCATCTTAAGTGACGGTGTTCCACTGTGCTCAGATCAGCTCAGTATTTCTGAGAACTGTGATGGTTGAGGAGAAAATTATTGCAAGTTGTGTGCATTCACCAGTGGGTTTGAATCTTATTGTCTTTAATTTCTGATTGTTTTAGGGAGGTGATTTGAAATCCTAACTCTGTAGCAACTTTGTATAATTTACATTAGACTCACTTGAATGGCTTAAAAGAAGTATTGTGCTTATGTTTTCCCTACGTTTGTGCTCACCAGCTGTTACCATAGCAAATCACAGACCCCTGTGATTCAACAGTGAATCATGCAGTTTCCAGACTCATCTAGACTCTTCGGCCATGTTGACTGATCTCAGTACCAAGATCAACCAGAGACCTCATAATCAGACATGTAAGCCATCTCAAGAGCCCATACCAGTGTGCAGGCCACATCATGTTCCCACTCACCTGCTGCCAGTGTTTCACCTGTAGTTTCATTTTAATGATTGCAGTAATCCTCAATCATCATGTTTATCAAATGTGGCCATTGCCATGATGAAGCGTACGATGCAACATTATCTGCAGTTTCATATTAGCCTGCTCCAATGTATTCGTATTTCTTCCGTGGCATGGAATCACCCTCTGCAGTAGGATCTGCGGTCATTTCCCTCTGCAGTAGCACACCTGTGATGTCACTTCCCTCTGCAGTAGCACACCTGTGATGTCACTTCCCTCTGCAGTAGTACACCTGTGATGTCAATTCCCACTGCAATAGCACACCTTTGATGTCATTTCCCTCTACAGTAGCATACCTGTGATGTCACTTCCCTCTGCAGTAGCACACCTGTGATGTCACTTCCCTCCAGAGTAACACCTGCATAGCTGTAGCCCCTCCCCCTGCAAGTGGGTGTGTTTCCTTCTCTGAGCATCTTGATTGTTGCCCTTTCGCTCCCACGTGTTCATCTTGCTGACTCAGGCCCCTGAGTCATTACAGATTAGCGTGTGTAAACATGCCCACACTTGTAAACATCAGGGGAAAAAGAAAACAACCGTCCAGCCTTAAAGGACACAATAAGGACTCCTATTGTCTTTTGAATGAGAAAAACAACACCCCTCATCTGTTTTGCAGGTTTGCCTTAATGAATAATCTACTGGGAGCATTTCTACCTAAGGATGCAAAGTACAGGGTGGAGTGATTTCAATGCAAATTAATTAATTCAGTGCCTGCGGTGTAATTTACTGTGCCTGAAAGCAGTTTTGAGAGAGGCGACTGTGGGTGTAAATTTATACGACTCAAGGGAGGGTGATAATCTGTGGCGCGGTTGTCGTCATGACGAGAAGGACACTGTGAGAAATTCTGATGTGTAGACATCAAGAGTGGATTATACCAAAGCACATGGAGATTACTAAAAAAACTAAATAATGGAGATACAACTCAAGCAATACCCTTCTGTGTTTGTTCAGGGTTCTGTTCTTCTTCTTACGCCTTGTTATCTTTTCATCTTCCTCAGTTGTTCTTTCACTTTACACAGTGCTGACATTATTCATTTATTCATGAATTTATTTACTTATTTATTAATTTACTCATTTCCCCTGTAGCTCTTTAATGTACTTATTTGTTTGTACAAACAGTATCTCCAATTCTGCCATGTCACATTTAATTTCAGCAGAAATGTCACTAAGATATCTTTATCATAACTCACCGTGGACATCAAGCACATTTATACCAGACAAAAGGCCCATTAAAATATTGTCTTGAACTCAGCTTGAGCGCGCAGCCTCAGCCTTGCAATCAGCGTGTTCCCATCTCCTCCGAATACTAAACACAATTTCAGCCTCAGTCTGTTTCCCAAGCAACCAGCACGGGGTCCCAGTCCCAGTCCCAGTCTCAATTTTAGTCTTCCGTTCAAACCACTCCGATGCATTAATTACCTCAGCAGGTTGCATTTACAGCCAAAGTATTTTCTTCAAGTGGCAGATGGAAACACACATTTCCGCAGGCCCTGTAACGCGAGTTTGGGTATGTACAAAACTTTCTGCAAGGTGCGGGGTTCAAAAAGTATCACATTAAGGCAAAGAAGAGATGCACGTACATGGTTAATGCTTTAAAAAAGTGGTTTTAGTCAATGTGGGTCATCTGAAAGGCCTTCATCAGACCAGAGATGTCCAAATATGTAAATACTGCAACAGTATATTACCTCATAAAATACGTTTGATGAACAATTAGCATCAAACTTATTCAGAACAAAATACTGTACAGCAAACTATTTGTCTTCTCACTCTTCCAGGCGTGGCATCACTGACAGTAGGAAGCTGTTGATTTGAAATTCACCTGGTGGGCAGGCTTGTTGACACACGCATTCCCTGTGGGCTGTGGCCTTGTAGTCTCCCCTGCAGAAACGCCTGCACTTGTGTTGATGAAGGCCAGATGAAAGGTGAAGCACTCTTGAGGTGCTTGAGTGTACCATCTGCTAATGGCATGGCGCATGACCACGCAACCTCATCTGGGTACATTGCTTGGCTGTTATCAGGAAAGTAAATATGTTTCCATATAGAAAAGCTTGCAAATTCTGAGATGTATAGGGAAACAACAAATCATCTGTTAGAAAGTCGGCCTTCAGGAATCAGGTTCAAATTCTGGAGTCAGGAGACGAGTCAGAAGAGGAGTGTACGAATGTGTAAGTTGGGGATGAAGGTGAGGAAAAGGAAGAGGAGTTTAAGAAGGGGAAAGTGGGGGATGAAGGTGAGGGCACTTGGGGTATTAATATTAGGGCAGTATGTCACCTTAGAATTGAGACTTCAAAGGATCATACAGACATAGAAGGGTGGTGTTGACTCTCTGGTACATGGGCAACCATCAATACTTCTCAGGGATTTGATGGTTGTCACATTAGGTTGATTGTATTAACTTATTGTATTACCTTATTCTTTGGCGGGTGACTGCTTCAGGTTGGCAGACGAAGACAAAGGAGTAAGATGACCAATTGCTAAGATTCTGTGGCTAAGACCATTAGAAAATATAATCAGAAAGGAGCATATTTCCTCTCAGTACTGCTATTGGGAAACTTAATGTGCACATGGTAAAAGTATCAGCTCATACCAGAAATTGCACAAACAGTAGTTTGTTTCTTTATACAAACTCTGTTTCCATGAAAACAGGTTATAGTGTCTCATTAGCTACTGGCTTACTATTGAGAATCCTGTCTTCACCCATAACCAATTATCTGTGTGGGTTGTCACCTTTGCCATCCCCTCCCATCCCTGCTCCACACACACACACACACACACACACACACACACACACACACACAGTAATGCAGAAAGCTACTGTCCACTCCATGAGAAGCGCAACATAATTGTCCTTTGTCTTGTTCAGTTAAAGAACCATAATGTCTTGGCAGCAGTTGACTTCAGAGTTAAGCGCAGCCTAATACTTAATTGGGGATTTAAATTATACATTATTGCCCTTAGCTTTTCAGATTTCATTTATATTTGCAGTTATTCACCCTAAGCTTTTAGAGTCTGAGGGGAAAAGACACAAAAGACTAATTAAACGTTTAGTGCTGAATTTAGATATTGTTCAGAATCCAAAAACTTTTGTCATTTGCTAATTTGATTCTTTGTAGGTTTTCTAATATTAGAAAGATGTTGAAAGTTTTGACTGGCAAAAGGTGGACATGCATTATTTATTTCATATTATACTAATGTACAGTTCTGTGCTTCATAACCTCATTGCTTCTACAGAGTACAACTTTGAAAAGTTTATGGACAGTCTGCCATGTTAATGGAGAGAAACTGTTCTGTTTTGAATAAGTGATTCAATTTAATAGGTATTACAATGTAAATGTATGCTAATATATGCAAGGATGGTATGCAGATATTGTACCATCAGTGGTGAGAAGGGCAAAGGGAGGTGATTTCTGTTCTCTGTTCATTTGTCATCATCAGTGTATCAGAAGCTGAGCAGGGAGTTCTACTCCCAACCCTTTGCTCTTTGGGAAAACATGGAATTCTGGGTAAGAAGCATAACTTAATGTGACAAGCTTTTTCATGTAATTCAGTGTTTAGTAACTGTAGTATAGAGAAACTGTGGTGGGACATTTCTGGTAGTTTTAGGTCCGTTCAAATACAGTGGGGAAAATCAGTATTTAGTCAGTCACCAATTGTGCAAGTTCTCCCACTTAAAAAGATGAGAGAGGCCTGTAATTGACATCATAGGTAAACCTCAACTATGAGAGACAAAATGTGAAAAAAAAATTGAGAAAATCATTTTGTCTGACTTTTAAAGAATTTATTTGCAAATAATGGTGGAAAATAAGTATTTGGTCACCTACAAACAAGCAAGATTTCTGGCTGTCATAGACCTGTAACTTCTTTTTTAAGAGGCTCCTCTTTCCCCCACTCATTACCTGTATTAATGGCACCTGTTTGAAGTGGTTAACAGTATAAAAGACACCTGCCCACAACCTCAAACAGTCACACTCCAAACTCCACTATGGTGAAGACGAAAGAGCTGTCGGAGGACACCAGAAACCGAATTGTAGACCTGCACCAGGCTGGGAAGACTGAATCTGCAATAGGCAAGCAGCTTGGTGTGAAGAAATCTGCTGTGGGAGCAATAATCAGAAAATGGAAGACCTACAAGACCACTACTAATCTCCCTCGATCTGGGGCTCCATGCAAGATCTCAGCCCGTGGGGTCAAAATGATCACAAGAACGGTGAGGAAAAATCCCAGAACCACAAGGGGGGATCTAGTGAATGACCTGCAGAAAGCTGGGACCAACGTTACAAAGGCTACCATCAGCAACACACTACGACGCCAGGGACTCAGATCTTGCAGTGCCAGACGTGTCCCCCTGCTTAAGCCAGGCACGTCTGAAGTTTGCTAGAGAGCATTTGGATGTTCCAGAAGAGTATTGGGAGAATGTCATATGGTCAGATGAAACCAAAGTAGAACTATTTGGTAAAAACACAACTCGTCGTGTTTGGAGGACAGTGAATGCTGAGTTGCATCCAAAGAACACCATACCAACTGTCAAGCATGGCGGTGGCAACATCATGCTTTAGGACTGTTTCTCTGCAAAGGGACCAGGACGACTGGTCCGTGTACATGAAAGAATGAATGGGGCCATGTATTGTGAGATTTCGGGTGCAAACCTCCTTCCATCAGCAAGGGCAATGAAGATGAAACGTGAGGAGATCTGCATGGAGGAATGGGCCAACATACCAGCAACAGTGTGAGATGAACTTTTGCTATTAACCAAATACTTATTTTCCACCATTATTTGCAAATAAATTCTTTAAAAGTCAGACAAAATGATTTTCTCAATTTTTTTTTCACATTTTGTCTCTCACAGTTGAGGTCTACCTATGATGTCAATTACCGGCCTCTCTCGCCTTTTTAAGTGGGAGAACTTGCACAATTGGTGACTGACTAAATACTTATTTTCCCCACTGTATATGAATAAATGCCACAGAATGATGGAGTGTACGTTACAGGGGAACTGGATTCAAACAATCATCCTCCCAGAAGGGAACTGTAAAGTGTGGGTGCCACCAAGTGGTGTGAAGTAGCAAGTGCAGTGCAGCTAGGCTGCACAATAAACAAATCAACTAAAGGCACATCAGACCCAATGGGGAGCTAGGACCAGTGGATCTGGATGACCTGGAGGAGTTCCTCAATCAGAAAACCAAAAGATCTGAAGCAGTGTTTGAGCCACAGTTCTTCATGCCATTCCAAACTGCTCAAAATAGGGTTTTCCCAACCAATGAAGTGGGAGGCTATAGGAACGGCAGAAGAATCCATGTGGGGTCTCTGGGAGAACTGTGGTGAGGGGCTGAGGGGTCTCGAGAGGGAAAGTGCAACCAGAAGCTCCAGAGAAGCTTGGGGGGTCTGAGAGAAAATGGAGACTGATTTAATAGTTCTTGAGGGCTCTACCTGCCAAAGTAGCCTTGTCCTTCATTAAAATGCTGAATAAAGACTGAACCCCAGGGAGCCTGTGAGGTGATCTTAAGTTGGACAGGTGTAGCTAATTGATTAGCACAAAGCCACCATGTATCGTCCTCTAGTGGATGAAGGTAGCCTAGTAGAGTTCCCAGTTCTGGTCTGAGCTCTTCTGGCATGGAAATATTCTCATGAACAATGTTTTCATGGGAACCTGATTTTCAAAGTGCAAAAATATTCACGTGAAGTGCTGACTCCTTTGTTCTTTTCTGATGAAATGCAGCTACCTCTGAACATCAAGAATTCAAGAGCGAGGGGTAGCGAGGTTTCCTCCCCCCAATCTTTCTGTGCCATTCTCTTAGAACCATCACAAAACAGCATTTTGATGTTCAGTGTAAAGTTAGTTCTTTGCTTATTTATTTGCTTTTTGAGTCATATAAAACTGGAAAAGCCCAGTGCAGCAGAGCAGACAGGTTCTACCATCACTGCACCTAGGAGACCTAAAAGTTTATCAGCAGAGCAGACAGGTTCTAACATCACTGCACCTAGGAGACCTAACAGTTTATCAGCAGAGCAGACAGGTTCTAACATCACTGCACCTAGGAGACCTAACAGTTTATCAGCAGAGCAGACAGGTTCTACCATCACTGCACATAGGAGAGGTAACAGTTTATCATTCTACACATGCATTTTAATCTATTTTTAGTTTACTATTTATTTTACATTTCTTACTAAATCTGCACTTAATATTTATGTTGCTTACCATAACCTTGTTTCATTAGGTAGTTACTGTTAAGTCTGTTCCTATGATCTTTAGTTTTATTCATTCCAAACATCTTTCGGCGGGTAATGCTAGTTACAGTTTTTATTTTTGAAGAAAGTCAACTCCACCGAGTTTCCAATTAACAAAGCAAGCCCCACAGTTCTACTGAACCACCACATCTCTGCATCCATCATAATGGTTTGACATGAAGGAGTCCTGCTGTCTCCAAGGTGACTTGGTGCATAAATCGCATATGTGGTTAGGATGAAAACTTTGGTAACAGACTTCTTAAATGACATTAAAGCAATTCAAAGTATGTGGAAATGGAGATGGTGAGTTTTACAAGGAGATGGATGTTTTTTTGTTCAATTGGGAAATTGTATTCTCTTATATCCCCTTTAAATCAAGCTCAAATATTTATTTATTCAATTAACCATTCAAATCTAAACCCATCATTATATGTGCTCTGTAATATGAACATTTTAAAATTCAAACAATCTGGATACACTTTAGAAAAGGTGAATTTGGATTTAGTCAACTGGCTGCAAACATTGAAACTAACAACAAACTAGTCTGGGAAGGCCAAAGGGCACACAGAGACTCTGCAGACCGTTCCTGTGGAGACTTAGTAAATGCCAGATGTGCTCCATTCTGCGGGAGCTCAAAGTCCTGCCCTCCCCACCCCCTGCTCTGATTGGCCAACGACGGGCTCTGGAAGCCATTAGGAAGGGAACAGCCCTCTCCTGTGCATGTAACATCTCACAGTGGCTTTATGAAATGTTTATTTGAATAGGGAGAAACTGATGCTGTGTGGAGTAACAAGATGTCTTCAACACACGACTGGGCCGTTCTTCAGGCCATCTTCAACCCTACCACGCCTTTTGGAGATGTTCCTGGTCTAAATCAAGTGGAAGAGGTCACAGATGATGGTAAGTGGAGTTTCTCTTGTGTTAAAACGTCAGGCATATAATATCATGCCATGACAGAAAAAAGAAAGGTGTTCCAAAATTATTTAATAATAATATTTAATTTATTTTTTACTAATTCAGGATTTTTGATTGGGCTATCAAAAGAGACATGATGAAGTTTTACAGAAACCATGAGCAGCTGCAACTCTGTAACATCTGTGCTGGGACTGTTAGGGGTTTGCATCTCTCTCAACAGAATGTGCATGTAATAAATGAATTTAAAATAGATCTGCTGCGAGTATTAGGCACCGGTAACAATGACGTTGGCAGATCCACACCGCATCTCTCTCTTCAGATAGTGGCTTCCCGTCGGATCTGCTGAGGAAGGTGAAGGATCTGGAGCTGAAGGGTGTTGCTGCAGCAGAGTCTGGGCAGGTGGAGGTGGCCCTGGGCCATTTTAACCAGGCAATCCAGCTGCTGCCCTCCAGGGCTTCAGCCTACAACAACCGCGCTCAGGCCAAGCGCCTGCAGGGCGATATTGGAGGTGGGCTGCCGGCTGGCTGCTTCCTGTTTTTTAACCAGACCAGGAGTGAAAGCTAATCTTTCATCTGCTTTGAAGTCCAGAAAAAAAGACCATAATGAATCATTTCTAGTGTTTTCAATAATGCTTTTATTTTGCTTATCAGCAAAGCCTAATTATTATTAAACATTTATATGCAGTACAAGTGACAGGGAATATTTGCTATTATAGATAACACCTTATTTGAGGGTTCTTTATTATGGACATTATAAGAAATTCATGCATATATAATTATATTCAAACATATATGACAGGCACTGATGATTCTTTAAATCAGCTGCCACAAGCAGCCTCGTCCCCACTGCCGTTAGTGGTCACTAAAGAATTGTGAAATGTTTCATAAAGGCCTTGGACCGAAACAATTGCCAAACAGTAAGTTCAAATGTACCAAATCAACTTAGAATAGAAAAAAACCCCTTCATCAACAGTCTTAAAAACATCCGCGATCTTGTCCGTGCCATCTAACTCCACGCAGGTGCCACCGACGACCTGGACCGTGCCATCTCCCTGAGTCGAGGGGTGGGCCTCACGGCCTGCCAGGCCCTGGTGCAGCGTGGCCTCCTGCTGCGGCTGGCCAAGCGCGACGACGAGGCCCGGGCGGACTTCGAGCGTGCGGCTGCGCTGGGCAGTGAGTTCGCCCGTAGCCAGGCGGTGACCCTCAACCCATACGCCGCCCTGTGCAACAATATGCTCGCCGAAGTCGTCGGCAAGTTGCGCAACCCCGCGGATACCACGACGCCGTAGCAACGGAGCAGTGGGCATTAGGCACATGCACACATGGGTTGTTTGTTTTTTCTTTTTTTTTTTTGTAACACTTTGCTGAACTTTTACATTGTAACTATGCCAGTAATAATAGTGGAATAATCTGTGTAACAGAATGCTTTGTTACTCTGAACTGTAACTGTACAGTCTATATGTATTAATACTTTTCTATTATGTAAATACAGACCAATAAAGCATTGTTGTGCATTGTCAATCAGTATTTGGTACAGTTAGGCTGCAACAGTGATGTTGTGATGTTGAGTATTACCATGTTTTCTGTTTGCATAAAACATCAAATCATTTTACACATGCATCTCTGGTGATGCATCTATGTGAGCAGCATAGTCTGAATTAATAAAGAGAATTGAGTTAATTAAGAGCACAGCCATGCGTTTAGGCCAGTGGAAAATACAGAGATGACTAATAAAGTCATCCACATTTTGTCACATTAACTTTGTAATGCATAACTGACCTGACTTAATGAATTTAATTGTGCTGGGTATTTTTAACCACCAGAGGTCACTATAAACCAGGACATATTTTCTGTACAGCTTTTTTTACAACCAAAAGATCAAAACAAAGTGATCAGCTACAGTATATTAAGGCCAATTAAAACATGAAGCAGCTATTAAAGAAAAAGTGACCTTGGGTATCTTGAAAGAAGCTGTATAAATGTAACTACATTCATTCAATCAATCATTCATTCATTCAAATGTTTCCTTTTTCACAATTTGCAATCAAAAGATCGTATGACTACCAAATAGGTTTGAGACATAACTGCAAATTGTATTATTATATATTGTAGGTATTCATTTAATCAAATTTTCAATTCTTCATCATTGTTACGTCCTTGTTGAAGTAATTACTTTACAGCCTAATTCAGAACACATGCGTCGGCGGGACTCTATAAAACAATGCTAACCCATCCCCCACGCAGCAGCTGGGTTAGCTGTCATGTCCTTGGCCAGGGCTCTGGAGTGGGGTGGCGCTCCGACCCCTGGACGTCCCTCGTGCTAACCAAGGCCACGGGCTCGCTCCTCCTCTCACACTGATTGTAAGGGCAGACCTTCAGATGCTCGGCCATGGATGGCACATCGTCGAAGATCCACCTCTCCACAGGACAGAAGAGCCTGCTGAACTCCCACACCTGCAGGGGGCGACAGAGATCGAGAGTGGCACCCGCTAACTTTCCACTGTCACGTCCCCATGCTTCAGCACTCCCGTTATTCCAGCACGCGGGTTGCTGCATAGCAGATACGTCCCTTTGTGCTTCAGAAACGCACCACGCTTTAGCCGCTAGCACTTCTGGGCCTCTGCTATGGGCAGACACGCATTCTGCAGGACTACAATCTGTTAGCAGAGTCAAGGACGTATTTAGCAGAACGATACGCTCTGTCCCACTGCTCATTTACTGGCTAGTGTACTTATTAATAAAGTGGGAGGTTGCTTGTCTTGGAGCACTTGATGCAGATCAAACTCACAGTATGTTCCCTCTCTGCAGCACACTGACCCAAATTACTCAGAGACAAGCCTGCAGCACCCTGTCATTTTTAGAACACTTATCATTACCAAAACACACAGCAACAGGCACCGCTGGGGCTAAAAATACAGCTGGAGCTAGGAAGTGTGGAAAGTATTTACAAATATTGCCTCAACCTGACCTGAGGCTCCGCTCTCGATTTCAGCATGAATATCGGTTAAAATAAATAGAAAATGGAGCAGTTATTATAAACCTATGCTAACCTATGCTAATAAGCCTCATTCCCTGCAGATGGCCTTTTCTGCATTTAGTGCCATGCCTGGTTATCTCAGGTAGCAGGTACGGCAGTGGTTAATGCCACTGTTGCATAACTAGGAGTCTAGTTGCTGGTGGGCACCATTGCAGACCTCCTTTACAGACTGTAGGGTCTGTGATCCCCAAGGGCATTTGTCTCTAGGGTTTTACCAGAATAGCCTACAGCCCATTTGTGTAATCAAACCTCACCTTTTTCCTGGCCCTCCAGCAGGACCCACCATGGGAGTAGGTCTTCTTCTCCCACTTGAGAGACACCATCCCCTTCTCCTGCAGCAAAGTCTCACAAACCTCCCTCATCAGCTGGGACGCCTGAGACAGGTGGCAGAGAGACACGCTGTCCAAGAACCCGGCGATGTGCTGGAGTATCTCAAAGGGAAGCCTGCTGAGCTGGTCCAGGTTCCTCGAACGCTTTCGCTCACTGTTTATGGTTCTTGCACCCTTGTAGGGCCACGCTCCCACCTGTGGCTGGAGGGTGAACGTGCCGAGGTCCTGGCTGTAGCACACCACAGCCCGGTGCATGGAAGGCCGGAAGCGGCGTTGACTGTAGGTGCAGCCCAGATAAGCCAAGGGACATCGCTGTATAAACCAGCCCGACAGGCAGGACTGGATGTCTGCATGCACGTTCCGAAAGTGCCAGGGGTACTCATCCCGCCGGAAAGTGTGGCCGCAGAGGTACGTGAAGCTGGAGCTGGACTTGTTGTGTCTCCTTGTCACACACTCTGTCTGGATCTGCAAGTGGAGTCTCGGGGAGTTGTGCTTTATAACGTCGGCCAGCGAAGTGTCAGGCCTGAAAGGTGCGGAGGGAAAATCGTAGGTCTGTGTGCCCACGTCCACGTAGAGACCATCTGTCCCGATCGTCTCACTTATCTGGTGGCCCTTTAGCTCCCTCTCCAGACAGCACAACAGAGTGGTCTGTACCTCATCTGACTTTGGAAGTTCTTGGATGGACATGTCCAAACCGGAGGTGTCCACATTCTGGTCGGTTCTCTTGGCCCTCTGCGATGGGTCTTTCAGGTAGTTTCGCTTGGCCGTGAAGCTTTTGGGGATATTGTAAGAATGGATCGTCTGCACCTCGATAGGTTCCAGTGACCCATAAACAAAGTCTTTCTCTTTTGGTGTGCAAGCTGCCAGCTGGCCAAAATTGATAAGCATGCATCCATTATGCACCAGATACATGTTGTATTCAGACACATGAACCTCTTGGCGAAGTCTTTCCAGGACACCATCCTGCCAAGGAGCAAAGCCTGTCTTGGCGTGATCCACTGCGACCACATTATTGGACTGTTGGACATCCTGAGGGCTCTGTGTTGCCTCTCCACAATCAGCTGTGGACTGTCTATCTCTTCTCTTGGGCCCAGTATTATTCTGCAGGTTTTTCACTGTTTGCTTGCAACCCTCCTTCTCCTTTTTAAACATTCCCTCCCATGTGACATAGTTTTCCATGCAGGCCAAATTGTTGCTCCTGGCCAAGGATATCAGCTCCTCCTCCATTAGTTCCTGCACATCTTGGCCATCAGAGCCAATTAAAGTTTCACCTCTGCTTAAGTCTTCAGCCTTCCATGCAACTGAAGCTCTGCCCCCAGCTGCTCCATCAGGTTCTTGTGCAGTAGGTCCCTCGAGCCTCTTGGTCAGCTCAGGAAATGACTGACTCATGTTAATGGAGCTGAACAGTAGCTTCTGGTCTCTCAGAGCCATTGCTACATCGAGCTCATTTGTGTTTTCAGCTTCAGTCAGAGCATTCTCGTAGAATGCCGTGTCCATCTCAGGGACGGGCCACCTGTTCCACTCCAGCGAGCAGCTGACCACGCTGGCAGGACACACCTCAAGGTGCTGGCCGAGACGATGTCTGGGCATGGACATGGGGCAGCCATAGTGGGCACTGACACAGGGTACTATCTCCCTAGGGCAGAGCACATGGTGCTCTTCTTCTTTGCACAGGTGGAATGCAGCCCCACAGAGGAGACGACAGGAAATGACCACACAGGAAGTGGAGATCTCTACAGGGACTTTACAGTTCTGGTTAAAACATGTCTCACAGTGCTTGTGCAGACCAGTGCTGGACTTTCTATGTTTGCCCTACAGAGAGAAATAAAATAATTTACCAGGTGAGTAACTACAGTGTAGATACAGTATAAGCAATGCAGAGATACTCAAAATTATGAAGTTTCCACATCAGCTGCAAGCAAAACACACATCCTTTTTCTTTGGAAATTTTGCTAGATCTATCTATCCATCTATCTATCTTTTGAGCCACATGGTGGCTTGGTGGATAGCATGTCTGCCTCTCAGCCCTGTGGTCTAGGGTTCAAGTCCCTATCTGAGTGGAGTTTCCATGTTCTCCCCCGTGTCTGCGTGGGTTTCCTCCCACAGTCCAAAGACATGGAGGTTAGGTAAATTGGCATTTTCTGATTCTCTGACAAATTCTCCCTCAGTGTGTAACTGTGTGTCACTGTTCAATAATAGCAGTTGTCTGAGTGTCTGTGCATGAATGTGTGTCTGCTTGTATGCCCAGTGGTGGATGGTGCTCTGTCACTAGGGTCTGTCCTCTCTCCCCTTCCTGTACCCCAGGGGGCTGTGGCTTCCAGTAGAGAGTACACTGTGCGCAATTGGCTGCTGGTGTGTGATTGGTTGTGTAAGACTTGTACCTGTGTTAAAATTGTAAAGTGACCTTGAGTATCTTGAAAGGCGCTATATAAATTAAACATCTATCTATCTATCTATGAAACACTTTGGTTGAACAGCTGATGAAGGACCTCTGTCCAAAACAGACCTCTGGAAACTTTGTGTTCTTTTCTACAATTTCTTTCTCTCTCCTCTCTCTCTCTCTCTCTCTCTCTCTCTCTCTCTCGAGAGAGAGAGAGAGAGAGAGAGAGAGAGAGAGATAAAATGTCTCTCAGTACATAAAGTTTGCAGAGAAATTGAAATACATAGAAAGTAAAAGGAAGCTAAATCATGTAGACTCTTACCATAGTTGTTGATATTTCTTTGATATTCTAATATCTGGAAGAAAATTCTGTCAAAAATATATGTTATAGCAAACTGTTGATCTTGAGAACATGCGAACACAGCTGAAACGTCTCATACTGATTGATGACAACACAAACCATTTGGCACATAGGTGAAACATTTTGACAAGTGAGAATTCTGCCACTATCACTATCACTTTGACAAATATTTTTCCTACAGATTAATAAGACAGTAATTACATTCAGAAGGTAAAATAATAAAATGTCTGATTTGATTAAAGGAATGAATGACAGAACAAGAGATATAATAATATATAAAATACATGTAAAAAAATATATATTTTTGTTCTCACTTGTCAACACGTTTCACCATGATACACTTTGGAACTCTTTTTACCATATGGTTCTTGTAAATTCAGGAGTACTGTGTTAATAATGCAAAAGTCCAGTTCATGCTTACCCTGTACAGCACTGCTGTTATCACTGTGTGGTTGGGTTGGTATAAATATGTCATTGTGTGCAGGAGTACAAATAGCCTCGGTTCTCTGCTTGCCTGTTATAAATAGATAGATGGTCAGGCGTGGTGGTGTGTGGTGGTGTGTGGAACAATGTATGCTCACTAGCATGTGTGTGCTGCACCCACAGAAGGTTGTGTGCAGTCTGTGAAAGACCTTGAACAGTGGCTAATATGTATTTGTTGGAATTTTTACTAATTATTAAGGAATACATTTATTTCATATCTCAATAACAAACATTTTATAAAGGGATTATTTCTGAATGATTCACACATTGGTGTGATCTGTGTTCTTGGATAAACAAACGTTAACATTTAAATAAACATTCAAAGAACGTGGTTTATCTTTTGGCTTGTTGTGACATGTGCTGTCCACCAGATGTCACTAGCAGCCCTTCAGTGAGAATTCCCAGTGAGGCCCGTCTAGATCGAAACTAAAATGAACTCAAATAATAAAATAGTGGATTACAAATGAGAACATATCTAGTAATTCAGTATGCAATTCAGTGCCACAATGAAGTATGTGTTCCTTTCTAAACGTCCTTTGTTCTGTTTAAGCTGCAGACAAGAAAGATGCATCTCAGAAGTTAAGGCAAGACACTCGTTTACAAAACATTACAGTTCAAAAGACAAAATGCAGAAGTTAAAATAGAATGTTCTTCACATATTGATGGAAGCATGAAAGTCCTGGAGACTCAGTTACTCCTCATTACAGCTGACTAGTGTGGTGCTGATGGGGGTGGTGCTGATGGGGTGGTGCTGCTGGGGTGGTGCTGCTGGGGTGGTGCTGATGGGGTGGTGCTGCTGGGGTGGTGCTGCTGGGGTGGTACTGACTAGGGCGGTGCTGATGGGGTGGTGCTGATGGGGTGGTACTGACTAGGGTGGTGCTGATGGGGTGGTGCTGTTGGGGTGGTACTGACTAGGGCGGTGCTGATGGGGTGGTGCTGTTGGGGTGGTACTGACTAGGGCGGTGCTGATGGGGTGGTGCTGTTGGGGTGGTACTGACTAGGGCGGTGCTGATGGGGTGGTGCTGTTGGGGTGGTACTGACTAGGGTGGTGCTGATGGGGTGGTGCTGTTGGGGTGGTACTGACTAGGGTGGTGCTGATGGGGGTGGTGCTGATGGGGGCGGTGCTGATGGGGCGGTGCTGCTGGGGTGGTGCAGGTGGAGGTGGTGCTGATGGGGATAGTACTGACTAGTGTGGTGCTATTAAAAAAAGAGGCCCATGCAGGCAGATGTTTATGACCATATAAATTTAGCTCCTCAACAACCTTCTTGCACCCAATCTCCTGCTTTTAATCTCAAAAAGTAATTAAAACCACCTTCTAATGATGTCAGTGCTGCTATTACTACTTAATTAGGATGGGGATTTGGTGAGATCCCTCCTGGGCAGGGAACTTTGTCTAATTTTGCCACGGTAATGCAGGAAGCAATGGAGCAGGACAGGACATGGGAGATTGGAAATGAGCTGTTGCAGTGGAGCTGTTTCCACAGTGATGCTGTCTCGCCAGTGATGGAGGCTAATGTCGGATCAGAGGGTGGAGGGAACCCACCCGCCACACCTACCCCCACCCTGGGGAGAACCCCCCACCCCCAACCCTTGGTACTGCGGAGGGGCTGCTAACAACACAGAATCCACACCTGCAAAGCACATTCGAAATGACACCTGCAAAACACTCCTTACTCATAAAGGACATGTCTAAAATACATCACACCTTCAAATGACATCTGCAGAGCACCTGAAATGTGTGAGAGTCATCTTTAAAAAATATTAGGCAAGTTACAACCGTTAACAGACCAACTGCAGCAGGTTAAAGACACTTGAAGTCACAGGGCATCATATTACGGTCAACAGGCCATTACTTTAAGT